>NC_083718.1:7192272-7495303 GCF_028564815.1 Eubalaena glacialis | reverse complement strand
TTAGTCACTAACCCAGTGACCAGGGTTAAGTCACAATGTAACCGGACTGTGGACATGCTCAGCCCTATTAAGGAATAAATAAACTATATTTCAAAATACCTTCAGAATCTAGCGAACATGCACCAGCAGGAGCAAAAGAGTTTTCTGGAACTGCATCGAGTGGGCAGAACATAAATTTGGATAAGGGATATTCATATGCAATGCGTGTGGACTTCTAGTTAAATATCTGGATTAGGGTTATAAATTTGGAGTCATTCAATTATCAACAGAATTTAAAGCAATAAGGCTGAATGAGATCCGATAGCCAGTGCTTATAGCTACTAGTTTGATGTATTATTGAGAAACAGTATGATCCTGCAAAACAATATTAAGATTTTATTATCAACCATAAAATTGCAGAGTTTAATACTTAAATATGGGGAAATTATTATAAAGGAAGAAGTAAATGCCTCTCTTAGAGATAAAAATTGATCATTCTCTTCACTGTTATTTCATTGAAAACTAGAAATGAAATGCATGAACTTTCAAAGTCATTTTGTGAGCAGTGTTTGTAGCAAACATATATATCCATCCTTCTTGTGTGTGTGTGTGTGTGAATTTTCCACCACTTACATATGTAGTTCTTAGAATATATTGTACTTTCTTCTTCCTACACTGAAAATGGAGCATTAGAGAAAAAAAGCAGAACCACTGCTTCCACATAATTTCATATTTAGCAAAACTTTCAAAGTAGATTAATTTATGTTCAAGTGGAAAAAAAATGTTAATGCAATCCTCATAATTTCATTGACTGATTTATTTCTGAGTAGTTATTTTCTCCTTTATCTTCCTTTTCTTTGGGTGTGATGCAGACTGGTACTGTGGCTAAGGAGGAGGATTTTAGCATCAGAGTGCTTGATTTCAAATCAAGACTTATCCACTTGCAAGCGTGAAACTTTAGAAAATAAGTCAGCCTCTCTGTGTCTCAGCTTCCTTGTCTGTTAAATGAAAATAACCATAGAATCTAACTTAGGGATCTGTAATGATTAAATGAATAAAATCTGTAAGCTGAATAGCATAGGGCCTGGCACATATTAAGGATTTAATAAATATTAACAATTATTAGCAATTACAGAGGAGATTGTTTCATTACTCTGTTAAAGACACTTCATGTGTTTGGCCTAGAGTCATCAATACCAACTAACGCTGGTACCTAAAAATTATAGAAGCTAATTTTTTTTTCTAGTGAACTTCATTTATTAGAGCTAATTATAACAAAATACCTAACCATATGCATCTAATTAAGAAGCCACAAGTAGAAACTTGAAAAAGAAGCCTAAGAATTAACTTTAGTTGTTAGGGTACTTTAAACTTTGTCATATATGTAGCATGTATATAGCAAAATAAATCAAGTGAAATCATTAATAAGCAGAGTTTTTATATCATCTTTGCTACATTGCGGTTCTGCAGGTCAATATGACAGTCATCTATATAAAGTTGATGACATTTTACATTATTTAATATTAAGACTTTTGTATGATAGTATTTAGAATAGTATCTTTAATAGTATATTTTCAATTGCCTCATTTAAGTAATATTTATTATTTCTAAGGCATCATGCTAGGAGGATGTGAAGAAATATGTACTGAACCTTGTAGTTTAACAGTACAAAACATGCTAGCTTCACTGTTGGTGTGATCACTTGTGGACCATGAGAAAAAAAGGAGTTACCCAGATATCAGTTCTTCATTTTGCTTGAATTACTATGGTTTACTAAGAACCTAGTTCAAAATATATAATAAATTGCTTGTATGACTATCACTGTGGGAGAATTTTTCATTCAGAATCAGTATGCCTAATTTTCTCTGAAAATCCAAACTAGAAAGCAACAATTTTAATTTTTGTTCTTCATTTCAGAGGGTATATGGCTTGATTCGGAAATGGAGGAAAAATTTAATTTCAAAAATTAAAAATTATGTCTTTCTTTTAAGTAGAATTTGGGTCAAAGAATGCTTGATGATAAATGCCTACTATCATTAAGATTATGTAGATCAATGATTTTATAAGAAGCTAGAAATATTAGTCAAACAGTATTTTTGGTGTGTTATAAGAAAATCCAGGGCAAATTTTATTCTAAAGTAATAAAAAGTAAATAATCAATCTATTAATTATCTACTTTGGCCAAATGAAACTATGAGTACTTTCTCAATAAGAGCAAACTTATATAGCAAAATCTATATAACTATATAACATGGTAAATATCCACAGAAAAGAATGAAAAGTATCAAACACAAGCATAGATTTAAAATAAAATATGTAAAATCCTGAAAGAATGCAGTAATTGAAACAAAATCAATTTCCAAACTATAAATTTGAATAGTGAAATAAATTTATGCTAATTTAATGTATTTGCCTTATTGTTTTTCAGTTCATTATGCTGCATGCATAAATATGAGATGATTATTTTCCCTTTGACAATACTCCTTAAGTAATTTGCTTTAAATTGGTTTGCTTCTTTTAAGTTCTGCCAAAGCCTTTTGGAAAGATCTTGTTTTCAAATGAGCTTTCACTGCTTGTTATATTTTACTTTTATTTACTTTTGTTTACATCATGTAAAAGGCATTACCAATTATTTTACTTACTTGTATTATGAGACTGTAGTACATAAATGTCTCAAACTGCTTCCCATTTTTCTTCCTTAACTCTATGTTCTATAAGAACCTATCAAAAGTCTACGATACTGCCTCTGACTGTAAATACCTCTGAATTTTCCAGTGGCTCAGGTCATTGATACTCAAATTCTTTGACCCTAATTAACTTTGTCTTTATCCTGCTTATGCCTTTATGCCATTATGCCTTTCTTTTTTTTCACACTGTTTTCTGGTCTTTCACTATTAAATGATCATTTCTGTTTCCTTCTCATTTTCCTGAATTTTTCACGGTTATGTCAATAAATGAAAAATTAAGCAGAGAATATAAAGTGATGCATAAGCTAAAGACTAATGGCATAAAGTATGTTTATTTTATCAAGATTTTTCTTCTCTCTAGTTTTATTCTCAAATTTCTAATATCTAATACAATTACAAGCTTGTTATTTTATGTTCTATCATTCCATTGATGTTCAGGGTAACACACGGTGCACATATGAAAAGCCTTGCAATTGTAACAGTAAAAGTTAATCAACACAAATTATTAACAAATATTAATAAGGAACAAAGCAAATTCTACTGAAGAGATATCAAGTCAAGTCAATTATGATAAGAAATTTGGGGCCTAAACAGAGATAGAGATATGGGGGATTTTTTTTTTTTTTTTTTTAGTGAGACTAAAAGGGCAACACTTTCTTCCTTCCTTTCTTTATCCCTTCCATCCTTTCTCTTTTTTTCTTCCTTTCTACCTGTCTTCTCCTCTTCTTTTCTCATTCTTACTTACACATTTCCTTCTCATTTGCCTTATTCTTTCTTACAATAAACATGTAGAATATTATGGTATAATATTGATTATGGATGTAAATGCTTGCAGAGGACAGGAAGTTAACTTGAATGAATGAAGCAGGCAAGATATTAGGAAAAAAAACAAAAAGAAAAAAACAAAACAACAACAAACAACATCTTTCATCCTAGGAAAGATGAGTAACAACCCAATTGATCCTTTGGTGCTTCATGTCAGACATTTAGAAGAGAGTATGCTCCATTCTACATATAAGAAGCAATAGTAATGAGCTATTGTCACTCCAGCTTGTCAGATCTGACAACTTAAAAAAAAAAACAAAAAACAAAGCAGAAATACAGTTTTATACTGGTAGAATTTATCATTCATAAAATTTCCCACTTGTAAAGCCTGGAAAAGATTGTAATGTATTTACAGACCTACTCTACAGCTCTAAAGTTTATAGGCTAAATGCGGGAATGGCTAGCAGATTGCAGGTAGGGCTGAGGTATAATGTAAAGGAAACCAGATTCACAGACAGACCTGTGCCTGAATTATGGCTTCACCACCACCTAGATGTTTTCATTGGGATAAATTATTTAATTTCTATAATATTCAGTTTTTATAACCAAACAAATTTCAGAGACCTCGTAAAGGTCAAAGTAAGTAACTTAGGAAAATGAACAATAAACAGTGCTTTACATTTATACGTAATCAAAATTGTGGGCATTTTTACTTGAGACATAAGTGTATATAGAAAACTAAGACACCATATACTCATTTAAAATCTCACAATTTAATAATGAAATTAGATTTGTAAACAAGTAAAGTGATATTTTATATGATAAATTCCAAATGAAATAACGAATGAATCACAGAACTATGAATAAAGTGATACTGGAATCTAGAGAAAGAAGCAAAAAATATATGCAAAAAGGGACAGTAAACTATTATAAATCAATTTAAAACTTCAATTCAAAAAGATGTTTTTTGGCCCTCACTCCTACACTGAAATTACAGAAATCAGTCATCTTTAAAAATAATGGGGATACCATTGATTGTTCAAACAGGTATTTAGAGATTTACTTTACAACTTGCAGACAAAAATGTCCTCACAGCTGAATTATTTTGTTTATCATTCAGTTATCTAACATACCTGGAATTATATAAAACACAGTATAAATATGATAAATCCTTTAATCTTTCTCATAAGAATGTCATACTGATAAACTATCTTATAAATATTCAAATTTATTAATATTAAATATGTATATTAAGTATTTTTAAATTATTGTATATAATTATGTGTTTTAAACTCTGTGTGTTACATTTGCTAAATCATATCATAGATATACTACATCTCTAAAGTTATAGATGAAATTATTTGGAAAAGCAAAAATAATCCAAATAATATTCTTCCTCATCATATGAAATAAAACATGGATTTTAATGGACAATTGAGAGAATTTGCGAGCATTTAATGTACCCGAGAGTGGCTAACTTTTACATGGAGTAAATTTTGTTCTGTAGTAATTATGTCTGGGTGATTTTATTGTAAAACATCTACATGTGGATTCAGCTTCTCAGAGGCACAGTGATAGACAGATGTTAGTGTAGTGGATGCAAAGATTTACCTCTACCCATCTTAGGTTGTCAGTGGGGACTCTAACAGAAAGACAGATTAACAAGAGAAAACACATGGCTTGTTAATGTGTACAGTGTACATCATGGAGAGAAACGTGAAACAGAGTGTAATTCAAAGCAGTGGCTTAGGATTTTGGCTTATACAGGGTCTTCAATGAAAAATACTACAGTTGTAGAGAAATGACAGGATGAGGAAAGCAGTTTTCAGTGTCCAACATGGCAAACTGTGAGAAGGTAAATATACAGGCGGGAATTGATGGAAGAAAGTTTGTTTGAAGTTCTTCTGGTGCCATCTCTGGGCTGACAAGTTTGTCTCCAGTAAAAAGCGATTTCAGGGAGGGAGCTTCAACATGGCGGAGGAGTAAGATGCGGAGATCACCTTCCTCCCCACAAATACATCAGAAATACACCTACATGTGGAACAACTCCTACAGAACACCTACTAAACGCTGGCAGAAGACCTCAGACCTCCCAAAAGGTAAGAAACTCTCCACGTACCTGGGTAGGGTAAAATAAAAAAGAAAAAACAGAGACAAAGAATAGGGACGGGACCTGCACCAGTGGGAGGGAGCTGTGAAGGAGGAAAGGTCTCCACACACTAGGAAGCCCCTTCGCGGGTGGAGACTGCGGGTGGCAGAGGGGGAAGCTTCGGAGCCACGGAGGAGAGCGCAGCCACAGGGGTGCGGAGGGCAGAGCGGAGAGACTCCCGCACAGAGGATCGGTGCCGACCAGCACTCACCAGCCCGAGAGGCTTGTCTGCTCACCCGCCGGGGCGGGCGGGGCTGGGAGCTGAGGCTCGGGCTTCGGTCGGATCTCAGGGAGAGGACTGGGGTTGGTGGCGTGAACACAGCCTGAAGGGGGCTAGGGCGCCACGGCTGGCCAGGAGGGAGTCTGGGAAAAGGTCTGGACCTGCCTAAGAGGCAAGAGACTTTTTCTTGCCTCTTTGTTTCCTGGTGCACGAGGAGACGGGATTAAGAGCGCCGCTTAAAGGAGCTCCAGTGACGGGCAAGGGCCGCAGCTATCAGCGCGGACCACACAGATGGGCATGAGACGCTAAGGCTGCTGCTGCAGCCACCAAGAAGCCTGTGTGCAAGCACAGGTCACTCTCCACACCTCCCCTCCCGGGAGCCTGTGTAGCCCGCCACTGCCAGGGTCCCGTGATCCAGGGACAACTTACCCAGGAGAAGACACTGCGTGCCTCTGGCAGTTACAACGTCACACTGGACTCTGCCGATGCAGGCTTGCCCCGCATTCTATACCCCTCCCTCTCCCCTCTCCCTGGCCTGAGTGAGCCAGAGCCCCCTAATCAGCTGCTACTTAAACCCCGTCCTGTCTGAGTGAAGAACAGATGTCCTCAGGTGACCTACACACAGAGGCAGGGCCAAATCCAAACATGAACCCCAGGAGCTGTGTGAAAAAAGAAGAGAAAGGGAAACTTCTCCCAGCAGCCTAAGGAGCAGCGGATTAAATATCCACCATCAATTTGATATATGCTGCATCTGTGGAATACCTGAATAGACAATGAATCATCCCAAATTGAGGAGGTGGACTTTGGGAGCAACGATATATATATTTTTTTCTCTTTTTCTCTTTTTGTGAGTGTGTATGTGTATGCTTCTGTGTGTAAATTTGTCTGTATAGCTTTGCTTTTACCATTTGTCCTAGGGTTCTGTCTGTCTGCTTTTGTTTTTTTTTAATTACTTAAAAAAAAATGTTATTTTCTTAATTATTTTTTATTTTTTGTTTTAATAATATTATTTTATTTTATTCTACTTTATTTTATTTTATTTTATCTTCTTTCTATCTTTCCTTTTTTTTCTCCTTTTTCTTCTGAGCCGTGTGGAGGACAGGCTCTTGGTGTTCTAGCCAGGCATCAGGGCTGTGTCACTGAGGTGGGAGAGCCAAGTTCAGGACACTGGTCCACAAGAGACCTCCCAATTCCACGTAATATCAAACAGCAAAAATCTCCCAGAGATCTCCATCTCAATGCCAAGACCCAGCTCCACTCAACGACCAGCAAGCTACAGTGCAGGACACCCTATGCCAAACAACTAGCAAGACAGGAACACAACCCCACCCATTAGCAGAGAGGCTGCCTAAAATCATAATAAGGCCACAGACACCCCAAAACACACCACCAGACGTGGACCTGCCCACCAGAGAGACAATATCCAGCCTCATCCACCAGAACACAGGCACTAGTCGCCTCCACCAGGAAGCCTACACAACCCACTGAACCAACCTTAGCCACTGGGGACAGATACCAAAAACAACGGGAACTACGAACCTGCAGCCTGCGAAAAGGAGACCCCAAACACAGTAAGTTAAGCAAAATGAGAAGACAGAGAAACACACAGCAGATGAAGGAGCAAAGCAAAAACCCACCAGACCTAACAAATGAAGAGGAAATAGGCATCTACCTGAAAAAGAAATCAGAATAATGATAGTAAAGATGATCCAAACTCTTAGAAATAGAATGGAGAAAACACAAGAAACGTTTAACAAGGACCTAGAAGAACTAAAGAACAAGCAAACAAACAGAGATGAACAACACAATAAATGAAATTAAAAATTCTCTAGAAGGGATCAATAGCAGAATAACTGAGGCAGACGAATGGATAAGTGACCTGGAAGATAAAATAGTGGAAATAACTACTGCAGAGCAGAATAAAGGAAAAAGAATGAAAAGAACTGAGGACAGTCTCAGAGACCTCCGGGACAACATTAAATGCACCAACATTCGAATTATAGGGGTCCCAGAAGAAGAAGAGAAAAAGAAAGAGACTGAGAAAATATTTGAAGAGATTATAGTTGAAAACTTCCCTAATATGGGAAAGGAAATAGTTAATCAAGTCTAGGAAGCACAGAGAGTCCCATACAGGATAAATCCAAGGAGAAACATGCCAAGACGCATATTAATGAAACAATCAAAAATTAAATAGAGAGCAAATATTAAAAGCAGCAAGGGAAAAACAACAAGTAACACATAAGGGAATCCCCATAAGGTTAACAGTTGATCTTTCAGCAGAAACTCTTCAAGCCAGAAGGGAGTGGCAGGACATATTTAAAGTGATGAAAGAGAAAAACCTACAACCAAGATTACTCTACACAGCAAGGATCTCATTCAGATTTGATGGAGAAATTAAAAGCTTTACAGACAAGCAAAAGCTAAGAGAATTCAGCACCACCAAACCAGCTTTACAACAAATGCTAAAGGAACTTCTCTAGGCAGGAAATACAAGAGAAGGAAAAGACCTACAATAATAAACACAAACCAATTAAGATAATGATAATAGGAACATACATATTGATAATTCCCTTAAATGTAAATGGATTAAATGCTCCAAGCAAAAGACACAGACTGGCTGAATGGATACAAAAACAAGACCCGTATATATGCTGTCTACAAGAGACTCACTTCAGACCTAGGGACACATACAGACTGAAAGTGAGGGGATGGAAAAAGATATTCCATGCAAATAGAAATCAAAAGAAAGCTGGAGTAGCAATTCTCATATCAGACAAAATAAACTTTAAAACAAAGACTATGACAAGAGACAAAGAAGTACACTACATAATGATCAAGGGATCAATCCAAGAAGAGGATATAACAATTGTAAATATCTATGCACCCAACATAGGAGCACCTCAATACATAAGGCAGATACTAACAGCCATAAAAGGGGATATTGACAGTAACACAATCATAGTAGGGGACTTTAACACCCCACTTTCACCAGTGGACAGATCATCCAGAATGAAAATAAATAAGGAAACACAAGCTTTAAATTATACATTAAACAAGATGGACTTAATTGATATTTCTAGGACATTCCATCCAAAGACAACATAATACACATTCTTCTCAAGTGCTCATGGATCATTCTCCAAGATAGATCATATCTTGGGTCACAAATCAAGTCTTGGTAAATTTAAGAAAATTGAAATTTTTTCAAGAATCTTTTCCGACCACAACACTGTGAGACTAGATATCAATTACAGGAAAAAATCTGTAAGAAATACAAACACATGGAGGCTAAACAATACACTGCTTAATAACCAAGAGATCACTGAAGAAATCAAAGGGGAAATCAAAAAATACCTGGAAACAAATGACAATGAAAACACGATGACCCAAAACCTATGGGATGCAGCAAAAGCAGTTCTAAGAGGGAAGTTTATAGCTATACAATCCTACCTTAAGAAACAAGAAACATCTCAAATAAACAACCTAACCTTACACCTAAGTCAACTAGAAAAAGAAGAACAAAAAAACCCCAAAGTTAGGAGAAGGAAAGAAATCATAAAGATCAGATCAGAAATAAATAAAAAAGAAAGGAAGGAAATGATAGCAGAGATCAATAAAACTAAAAGCTGGTTCTTTGAGAAGATAAACAAAATTGAAAAACCATTAGCCAGACTCATTAAGAAAAAAAGGTAGACGACTCAAATCAATAGATTTAGAAATGAAAAAGGAGAAGTAACAACTGACACTGCAGAAATACAAAGGATCATGAGAGATTACTACTAGAAACTATATGCCAATAAAATGGACAACCTGGAAGAAATCGACAAATTCTTAGAAATGCACAACCTTCCAAGACAGAACCAGGAAGAAATAGAAAATATGAACAGACCAATGACAAGCACTGAAATTGAGACTGTGATTAAAAATCTTCCAACAAAAAAAGCCCAGAACCAGATGGCTTCACAGGCGAATTCTATCAAACTTTTAGACAAGAGCTAACACCTATCCTTCTCAAACTCTTCCAAAACATAGCAGAGGTAGGAATACTCCCAAACTCATTCTACGAGGCCACCATCCCTCTGATACCATAATCAAAGATGTCACAAAGAAAGAAAACTACAGGCCAATATCACTGATGAACATAGATGCAAAAATCCTCAACAAAATACTAGCCAACAGAATCCAACAGCACAGTAAAAGGATCATACACCATGATCAAGTGCGGTTTATTCCAGGAATGCAAGGATTCTTCAATATATGCAAATCAATCAATGTGATACACCATATTAAAATACTGAAGGAGAAAAAGAATATGATAATCTCAATAGATGCAGAAAAAGCTTTTGACAAAATTCAACACCCATTCATGATAAAAACCCTCCAGAAAGTAGGCATAGAGGGAATTTTCCTCAACATAATAAAGGCCATATATGACAAACCCACAGCCAACATCTTCCTCAATGGTGAAAGAAAGAAACCATTTCCACTAAGATCAGGAACAAGACAAGGTTGCCCACTCTCACCACTATTATTCAACATAGTTTTGGAAGTTTTAGCCACAGCAATCAGAGAAGAAAAAGAAATAAAAAGAATCCAAATTGGAAAAGAAAAAGTAAAGCTGTCACTGTTTGCAGATGACATGATACTACACACAGAGAATCCTAAACATGCTACCAGAAAACTACTAGAGCTAATCAATGAATTTGGTAAAGTAGCAGGATACAAAATTAATGCACAGAAATCTCTAGCATTCCTATACACTAATGATGAAAAATCAGAAACTGAAATTAAGAAAATACTCCCATTTATCATTGTAACAAAGGATAAAATACCTAGGAATAAACCTACCTAAGGAGACAAAAGACCTGTATGCAGAAAATTATAAGACACTGATGAAAGAAATTAAAGATGATACAAATAGATGGAGAGATATACCATGTTCTTGGATTGGAAGAATCAACATTGTGAAAATGACTCTACTACCCAAAGCAATCTACAGATTCAATGCAATCCCTATCAAACTACCACTGGCATTTTTCACAGAACTAGAACAAAAAATTTCACAATTTGTATGGAAGCACAAAAGACCCCGAATAGCCAAAGCAATCTTGAGAAAAAAAAACGGAGCTGGAGGAATCAGGCTCTCTGACTTCAGATTATACTACAAAGCTACAGTAATCAACACAGTATTGTACTGGCACAAAAACAGAAATATAGATCAATGGAACTGGATAGAAAGCCCAGAGATAAACACATACACATATGGTCACCTTATCTTTGATAAAGGAGGCAAGAATATACAGTGGAGAAAAAACAGCCTTTTCAATAAATGGTGCTGGGAAAACTGGACAGCTACATGTAAAAGAATGAAATTAGAAGACCCCCTGACACCATACACAAAAATAAACTCAAAATGGATTAAAGACCTAAATGTAAGGCCAGACACCATCAAACTCTTAGAGGAAAACATAGGCAGAACACTCTATGACATAAATCACAGCAAGATCCTTTCTGACCCATTTCCTAGAGAAATGAAATAAAAACAAAAATAAACAAATGAGACCTAATGAAACTTAAAAGCTTTTGCACAGCAAAGGAAACCATAAACACGACGGAGAGACAACCCTCAGAATGGGAGAAAATATTTGCAAATGAAGCAACTGAGAAAGGATTAATTTCCAAAACATACAAGCAACTCATGCAGCTCAATATCAAAAAAAAAACAACCCAATCCCAAAATGGGCAGAAGATCTAAATAGTCATTTCTGCAAAGAGGATATACAGATTGCCAACAAACATATGAAAGAATGCTCAACATCATTAATCATTAGAGAAATGCAAATCAAAACTACAATGAGATATCATCTCACACCGGTCAGAATGGCCATCATCAAAAAATCTACAAACAATAAATGCTGGAGAGGGTGTGGAGAAAAGGGAACCCTCTTGCACTGTTGGTGGGAATGTAAATTGATACAGCCACTATGGAGAACAGTATGGAGGTTCCTTAAAAAACTAAAAATAGAACTACCATACGACCCAGCAAGCCCAGTACTTGGCATATACCCTGAGACAAGCATAATTGAAAAAGAGTCAAGTACCACAATGTTCATTGCAGCTCTATTTACAATAGCCAGGACATGGAAGCAACCTAAGTGTCCCTCAACAGATGAATGGATAATTAAGATGTGGCACATATATACAATGCAATATTACTCAGCCATAAAAGGTACGAAACTGAGTTATTTGTAGTGAGGTGGATGGACCTAGAGACTGTCATACAGAGTGAAGTGAGTCAGAAAGAGAAAAACAAATACCGTATGCTAACACATATATATTGAATCTAAAAAAAAAAAAAAAAAGAAAATGGTCAGAAGAACCTAGGGGCAAGATGGGAATAAAGATGCAGACCTACTAGAGAATGGACTTGAGGATACAGCAAAGGGGAAGGGTAAGCTGGGACAAAGTGAGAGAGTGGCATGGACATATATACACTACCAAACATAAAATAGATAGCTAGTGTGAAGCAGCTGCATAGCACAGAGAGTTCAGCTCGGTGCTTTGTGACCACCTAGAAGGGTGGGATAGGGAGTGTGGGAGGGAGGGAGATGCAAGCGGTAAGAGTTATGGGGACATATGTATATGTATAACTGATTCACTTTGTTATAAAGCAGAAACTGACATACCATTGTAAAGCAACTATACTCTAATAAAGATTAAAAAAAAAGTTAATTAAAAAAAAAAGATTTTATATCCTGCCTTTTGGCTGAAATGAGGACGCTTACTCTGGGTTTTCTGGTTTTTCATTGCCTTCAGCTCAGAATGACTTTTATGTCAGAGAGGTATATATTGGGATTAAATATTCTGGTTTTCTTCAATAGATAGGTTAATAGATAGATAGATAGGTAGATAGATAGACAAATATTTATTTAGATATCAGAAGAGATATGAAATTGTCAAGCTCTCTACTTGAACAAGCCTTAGCAACATCCCAGGTGACATTTTCTTACATAATTGAAAATACTAAACTAAATAGTATTAATGTAATTTTTAAAACAAGCTAGAACTAGACCCTGACACACCTGCTTTTGAAAGATAAGACCATAACACCTTACAGTAAATAAGCAGCTTGAAAAGTCTCACTGCTTCTTGTTCTCAATACATTCACAAGTGATGGCCACCTGATCATTTTCCCTAAATGTTACTTCTTCCCCCAAAGTCACTCCTGTTCCCAACCAAGTTCCCAATCCAGGATATAGCCCTAGTCCTAATAGTTTCCTTTGAATTTTCGTTTTGGACAAATTATTAAGATTTATTCTTAGCAGCAGACAGTGCTCAGCAAAAGAGGATAAACAAAATTTGATTCTTTTATACATGTTTCTTAGAATCTTGTGGAGGTATTATATGTTTACCTATTAACAGTATTCTCCAGATTTACGGAAACACTACCATTCTCAAACGTATCCAATTGAATAGGTTTATGATTCCATGGGCCCATTAAAAATATTTTATAGCTTTCAATTACTTGAAAAATAATTACTTGAAAAACCATCCAAACTTCTAAGGATGGTTTTCAAATATAAATCAACATAAACACACACAATTAGCTCATAATATGTTTATAGATCTTAATAATATATAGATCAGAGTAATATGTTATATAGATGTTACTTTATATATATATATAAAATTTAACTACAGAATTGTATTCTTTGGCACTAGAAGCAAATTCTATGTTATCCTATTTAAACAAATAAGAAAACAAAACATACCTATATATGTAGGTATAAACTATGCACATATGTTATATATGATGTGCATAGTTTATATATAATATATAAATATATTGTTTATATATAACATATATTACATATATAGTTTGATTATATTAATCTTGGCAATTCTTATAATCTTCTATAGAATGTTATGTTAAAATTAGACCAGTTGCATTGAAAACAAATATGTCTTCCTTTAAAAGATGTCCTTCTAACTCCTTTTTCAATAAAGATCCATATGTTGCCCCCTGCCCCAATAGCTCTCAGTGTTTGACCTGAGGTATGAATAGCCACTGTGATCCTCTAACATTGCAACTTGCAGTATTCTCTGTATCGGGGGCACAACGATGACACGCCACTGCAGATGCTTAATAAATTGACAAAGGTAGAGAATGTAATGAAGACAACATTTTTGTCTGTTTTGAGAAAGTGAGAAAACTGCATGCTTTTCCATGAAATCGAATGCATACATAGCTCATGCCCAGAATCCTTAATTCTGAGTACATACTTGAGATAAATAGATACAGATTTGTAAGGGGATGTAGTCAAGAAGAGTTATTTCAATGTAATTTGTATTAGGCAACAATTACAAAACACATGAGATGTTCATAATTAAAGAAATGGATTAGTTGAAATGTGCTTAAAATTTAAATTAAAATTTGCATGTCGTGGAGCCTGAGAGGTGGGCTTCAGGTTTGGCATGCATCCAGGGCCTACAGAATTCCTCTTAAGGAACACAGACCACGGATACCATCTTGGAGCTCTTTCCTCGCCTTCCTGAAGCTTGCTGTATCTCCCAGAAAGGAGCTTATACACTCATCTGGAGCCCCAATTTTTGCGACTGCTTCCCAGATTGCCTGGCTCTGGAGGCCAGCAGAGCTTACACTTGTATTCCCATAGGACAGTATATATTTGCATGCTTTTAAAAGCTGGTGCCTGACGCATATACATAGTAATAATACTACATATTTTGAAAGTATATATATCTATTAAAAGATAGATGAAATTTGTGTCAGTGGAGAATGGAACTGGGATGCAGTTAAAAGGGAAAATTACAAATTAAAGACAAAAAAAAAAAAAAACGCAGAAAGACTAATGAGGCAAATATGCCATGAATTTTAGCATAAGATTAATTAAAATTTAAGGAACAAATTCCCAAAAGAAAGATTAATGTATAATCAAGTGAGAAATTGTGGAACACATTTTCAGTTTGATTGTTCTTGTTTTGATTTTTCTTCTCCCCTGCATAGAGAGGTTAGTGTTTGGGGTTGGATAGTTAATGATTAATGTTATTGTATAAAGGATAAAAGGAATCATAGTCACTATTTTATCTGATCTCTAGAGGCTTTTCTTTTTATTCACTGTCTAAAACAGTTGTTTTGAAAAGCTTACAAAAATGTAGTTGGACAGGTTATTTATATTAACCTAACATACTGATTAAAAAAAAACACGCTTTTCATTTTAATCTATAACTATTTTCTGCTAGATTTTTTTTTCAATATTTAATTCTTGTCTAATATAGTAAGAATAGGCTTAACTGACAACCAAATAAGCAAGAACTCCATATCACGTGGTGAAATTTTAAGAAGAAAAACACATTTTTATGTGACATGAACAATAATTCTGATTGGGTTGAACTCAAACTAGTAATTTTAATGTTGACATTTGAAATAATAAAAGATTTAAATATTCCTCAGATGCATATTTGAACTTGTAAGATGACTCTGGCTGCTATGTGAGAAAAAGATACAGGAGAAGAAAAGATATGGTAAAGCAAATAGTAGAATATTACACCAATCTAATTGACTATGGGCAGATTCCCATTATATTTTGAGGTTAGAAACAAAAACATTTGACTTCAGTAAATACTTTAGGATGTCAATATTTATATTACAGGATTGTTTGATGTTCAAGTGAGATAATAAGATAATAATTGTAACGTTTCTAGCATTGTGCTCAATAAATGGTAATATTGTTGAAACACAGATATTTGTATCCCTTCAAACACTCAAATTATCTGTATATTTCAATAGTATGTGGTTTTGATCAATTAGCATAATTATGTTTAATTTTTTAACTTTAAAATATCTATTTACATAGAATAATAATATCCACTTAAAAAGAAAACTAGACGGGCTTCCCTGGTGGTGCAGTGGTTGAGAATCTGCCTGCCAATGCAGGGCACACGGGTTCGAGCCCTGGTCTGGGAAGATCCCACATGCCGCAGAGCAACTAGGCCCGTGAGCCACAACTACTGAGCCTGCGCGTCTGGAGCCTGTGCTCCGCAACAAGAGAGGCCGCGACAGTGAGAGGCCCACGCACCGCGATGAAGAGTGGCCCCAGCTCGCCGCAACTAGAGAAAGCCCTCGCACAGCAACGAAGACCCAACACAGCCAAAAATAAATAAACAAATTTAAAAAAAAAGAGGAAACAGTTAACTTTTCTCCCTTTGCATTAGTCAAAGCAACTAGCTAATTCCAATTCAATCAATTTAAATCAGTCCATGAATATATATACATTTTCCAAATTCAATGAATATCTGGGTTTCAGGAATAAGCTAGCCTATGATGTCATGCTCCATTCAAATACTAATTTTTTATGGCATATGCCAGTTAATGTTAGCTGTGTTTTCCTAAGGCTCCTTGAGGAGTGCTCTGGGTGACTGAACCCAGGTTTAGTTATCCATAGCAAATTGATTAAGCTCATTTTTAGTCATAGACAATGGGGCTTGGTATCCTAGGTAAAATAAAATGTACCTTGCTCAAAGAATGAATAATAAAAAAATCAGAATAATTCTTGATTAAGAAAGGTATTTCAATTAATTACATTTTATCCAACTTAATATTTTGGCTCATTGACCAAACCTATCTTGTCTGTTGGGACCACTAATAGAAAAATGATTAAATTGACACAAAATCAAAATATGTGAGCTATGAAGTAATATCATATGTTATATTTTTTCTTTACCTGGCTAAGTAACAAGTACAATATAGTTCTTTATAGCATATGAATACACATGCAAATCAGAGCCTTTGTTGCTTTCTCATGCATCAGGAAAAACCCTTAAGAGCCTGTACATGTTTGTGACACTTGCTAAAAGTGATTGGAGTTAAAGCATAATATCATGAATACAGAATACAGTCAATTACCCACATAAAATAGGAGTGTGTTTGCTAATTTTCCTGGGCATGTGCATGATTTATGTATTTTGCTTAGTTTCAATGTAAGAAAACTTGTAAAATACGGAATAAAAAAATAATTTCTTTTTTTTTTGGCCTTGCCGTGCAGCATGCAGGATCTTAGTTCTTGGACCAGGGATCGAACCCGTGCCCCCTGCAGTGGAAGCACGGAGTCTTAACCACTGGACCACCAGGGAAGTCCTACAAAAAGAATTGTTGATGATTATTTCTGGAATAATATCCCAGGCATCATTTTTACTTAGGCCAAATAGGTCATAACGATGCCTGGGTATTACCTATATAATTTATATATAGAGAAACTGTATATAAAGACCTTATTTTTTGGAGCAGTTTTAGATTTACAACAAAAGTGAGAGGAAAGTACAGAGACTTCCCATTAGACCCACCAGTGTCACACATGTATAGCCTCCCCCATTATCTATATCATGCACCAGAATCTCCCCAACCTGATCCTAGCAAGCACTGATCTTATTTTCTTCATAGTTTTCCCTTTTCCAGATGTCATAAAGTTGGAATTATATAACATGTAGCCTTTTCAGGTTTGCTTCTATCTCTTAATAATGTGTACTTAAGGTCCCTTCATGTATTTTTAAGGCTTGATAGTTCATTTCTTTTTAGCACTAAATTATATTTCTTTCTCTGGATGTGCCACAGTTTACCCATTCACTAACAAAAAAGACATCTTGGTTGCTGTCAAGAATTGGCAATTATAAATAAAGATACTATGAACATCTGTGTGCAGATTTTCAGTATGAACGTAGTTTTCAATTCTTTTGAGTAAATACTGGGGAGCACAAATACTGTATTGTATGTTCAATTTGGTAAGAAATCCCAAAAGGGACTTCCAATGTGGCTGTACCATTCGGCATTCCCAACAGCAATAAAGGAGAGTTCCTGTTGATCCACATCCTTGTCAACACTTGGTGTAGTCAGTGTTCTGAATTTTGGACACTATAATATGAGTATAGTGGTAATTCAATGTTGTTTAATTTTGCATTGAATTTGCATTACCTGGTGACATATTATGTGGAGCATATTTCCATATGCTTATTTGCCATCTGTATGTCTTCTTTGGTGAGGAATCTGTTAATGTATGTGACCTATTTTTTAGTCAGGTTTTGTTTTCTTATTGCTGAGTTTTAAGAATTCTTTTCATATTTTGGAAAACAGTTCTTTATCACATGTGTCTTTTGCAAAAGGTTTTCTCCCATTCTATGGCTTGTGTTCTAATTCTCTAGATATTGTCTTTCTCAGAGCACTTTTTATATTTCATGAAGTCCAGCTTATCCATTACTTCTTTTATGGATCATGTCTTTGGTGTTGTACATAAAAAGCTGGTCACCATACCCAAGGTCATCTAGATTTTTCTATGTTATTTTCTAGGAGTCGTATACTTTTGAATTTTATATTTAGGTCTGTCATGCATTTTGAGTTAATTTTTGTGAATGGGGTAAGGTCTGTACCTAGATTTACATTTTTTTTTACACATGGCTCCCTCATTATTCCAGCACCATTTGTTGAGGAGACAATTTTGGCTCCACTGTACTGCCTTTGGGAATGATCAGTTGACTAGATTTATGAGGGCCTGTTTCTGGATTCTCTATTTTGTTACATTGATCTATTTGTCTATTCCTTCATCAGTACCACATTGTTACTGTAGCTTTATAGTAAGTCTTGAAGTCATGTAGCATCAGTCCTCCAACTTTGTTCTTTTCCATATTGTATTAGCTATTCTGGGTCTTTTGCTTCTCCATATAAACTTTAAACTCAGTTTGTCAATACCCATAAATAACTTGCTGGGATTTTTATTGGAATTGCAGTGAATCTATTGATCAAGTTTGGAAGAACATTGACATTATCATCTTGACAATATTGAGTCTCATCCATGAACACAGAAAATATCTCCATTTATTTTATCCATCAAAGATTTGTAGTTTTTTGCCTATAGATTTTATAAATATTTTGTTAGATTTATACCTATTTATTTCATTTTGGGGAATGCTAATATAAATGGTATTGTGTCCTCTTTCTTTTTTTTCTTAATAAGGCTGGCTAGAGGCTTATTGGTTTTATTAATTTTTTTTACAGTTTTTCTGTGCTTTTTTCCATTGATTTCCTTTTTCCCAATTTTATTGGTTTCTGCTGTAATACTTATTATTTCTTTTTTCCTACTTACTTTGGATTTAATTTTCTTTTCTTTTTCTTTTTTTATAATTACATGGGTGTTGATACTGAAATGTTATTTTTTTTAAAGGAATTCCTTTATTTTTATTATTTATTTATTTATTTATTTATTTTTGGCTGTGTTGGGTCTTCGTTTCTGTGCAAGGGCCCTCTCTAGTTGCGGCAAGAGGGGGCCACTCCTCATCGCGGTGTGCGGGCCTCTCACTATCGTGGCCTCTCCCTATCGTGGCCTCTCCCGTTGCAGAGCACAAGCTCCAGACACGCAGGCTCAGTAGTTGTGGCTCACGGGCCTAGTTGCTCCGTGGCATGTGGGATCTTCCCAGACCAGGGCTCGAACCCGTGTCCCCTGCATTGGTAGGCAGATTCTCAACCACTGCACCACCAGGGAAGCCCCTAATTTTCTCTTCTTTTTCTAGTTTCATAAGGTGGAAATTTAGATTATTGATTTTAGATATTTCTTCTATTCTAATGTATCATTTAATACTATAAATTTCCCTCTAAACATGGCATCCCACACATTTCTGGTCAAGCTCCTTGAGGTAAATCTCACAATATTGTTGGTGCTCTCTTATGACAGCACCCCCTGGTGTTTCTAACCCTCACAGGTGTCAGCACCAAGCCCCAGCAAATGTCAATTACAATTTTGGTTTTCCTACCATTACTCTAGTTCCACAGGTGATTTCCCCTCCTGAGGCTCATCTCCCTGAATTTTCCAATCTGTCTCTCCAATCTTGGGGGCAGTAGTTTGCCCTGTTGTTCTCTTCTTTCTCATGGATACATGGTGTTTGATTTTTTAGTCTGTTCAGTTTTTTTACTTGTTGTTAGGATGGAGTAGTGACTTCTTTACACATGGAAGTGGAAACCAGAAATTCATAAAATACCATTTTAATGTTTCCTTCCTCTTTTCCCAAATCTTACATCAAACAGAAAGAAAATTAAGGAGTAATTGGAACCATTTTTTTGAGGTGCTCCTTACATGTAGATTAAATGTTATTTTCAATTATTTGTAGATTATAGAATATATCATAAATTTATTCTCTCAGTTTCACTCAGAACTCAATCTCATTGTACTTCCTATCAGTACAGATCTGTGAACTCTAACCAACTGCAATACACCAAGTTGGAATATCTAATAATTTATACACAGGTCAAGTTTAACATGGCCTTCCTGTTTGCTGTGGGAAGAAGACTTCATGAAATACATGCAGAATATTTCAGTAGTATCTGTGAATGTTTAATTTAAAAGAACATCTGTTTTTTAAGCAGCTGAATTGGCTTTGTTTACATACATGCATTCATCATGTCAATTTAAAAATATCTGCGTGTATTCATCAAGTTAGAACACCTGATTGGTAACATTTTGTTAGCCATTAATTTGGGGTTATGAATGTGCAGAAATATCATGCAAATAACATTATTATATATGCCTTTTATTTACTTGTATAAGTCTCCCAAATACACCAACTTTCAATCAAAATATTTTTAATCAAAAAGGACTTTTATAGTTAGGATAAATGAAGAACATGAAAGTGAAAAAAATTATGCTATCTAAACAATCTATTGAAACATTTGTAATAGACTTTTACAAGCAACTATCTACATTTATAATATATTCAGTTATTTTGGGTTTTCATTATATATTGAGTTTTCATTATAAATTGATAATGCTTTAAGTTTTAGACTACAGTATGTTCTGAATTAATATCTCAGTTACTTTCAGATCCAAACATTTTAGTTCTCTATTACCATTTCCTTTATTATAATTTTCACTATCACTTTGCTATACTTTTAAATAGCCTCCTGATTGTTTTCTTTTTATTGATTTCCTATGTTAATTCATTACCAACTATAGGACTTAAGCATCCTCAGGTTTTGTATCTGTGACAAGTTTTGGAACCAACCCCCTGAAGATACTGAGAGAAGATTTACTGTATGGTTTTATTTATGTGTGGAATCTATAAAACAAAACCAAAAACAAACAAAACAAAACAGAAACAGACTCATACATACAGAGAACAAACTAGTAGTCACCAGTGGGGAGGGGTTTGGGGTGGCATGAGATAGATAAAGGGGGTCTAGAGGTACAAACTTCTAGTTGTAAAATACATAAGTCCTGTGGATGTAATGTACAGCACAGGGAATATAATCAGTAACACTGCAATAACTATGGTGACAGACAGTTACTAGACTTATGGTGGTGATGAATTTGTAATGTATACAAATGTGGAATCACTATGTTGTATACCTGAAACAAATATAATATTGTATATCAACTATAATTTAAATTATGAATTAGTATACTCAGAAAGATTCTAGAGATTATTTTATCTATTAAATACAAATCAATCAAAAAAATTTTAAAGTTTGCTATTTCATTTTGTAGTTTTTGATTATAGTTGATATATTTTTATATGTTATTTGGTGTTTATTTTTTATATGGATACTTCATCCTCTTTCCCTACTTTTCTATTAGACTCTTTTCAAGTTTTCCTTGAAAATATAGTAAGAAAAATTTATAGATTAAAAATATGATATTTAAGTCCTCATGTATGATTACTATGTTTATCCATCAGCCTTTTTTTCCCAGATGTTAGCTTTAAATTATAAGTAGATTTTTAATTCATTTTTTCCCTAAATGGCTATGAAGTCTGCTACTTTTCTGATTGAACTTTGCATTTTGTTTTACCTAATTCAAATTTTTAACCTTCAGTTTATACACAATTTGAATGTATTCTTATATTTATTTCTGAAATTTTTATTTTCTATTTATTTTCAACCTCATCAGTGCCATAATATTATTATTACTGTAATATTATTAACAC
Organism: Eubalaena glacialis; assembly: GCF_028564815.1. Classification (NCBI taxonomy): domain Eukaryota; kingdom Metazoa; phylum Chordata; class Mammalia; order Artiodactyla; family Balaenidae; genus Eubalaena; species Eubalaena glacialis. The sequence goes on along the minus strand of NC_083718.1, from coordinate 7,473,522 downwards.
TTGACATATGTCAGTGGGCGCCAAAATTAAAAACTTTCTTTAGATCTCTAATTGTGATTTTTAAAATATCAGATTACTGGAAAAATTAACTTCTCTTAATATATGTCTTAAAAATTAGAAACTTTTATGCTGCTCTGTATATTCAAGTATTAATATATGTCCCTCATTAATCTTTTGAAAATTTTTATATAAATTCTTTACAATATTTGGTAAATGTATACCTAGCTATACATTATGTATCTCTCTCAAACACTTAGGTAATTGTCTACTTTTTTTGTGTGTGTGGGGGAAGTATAGTAGAAATCAATTATATACATTTTAATTGGTAACTATTTACATAATATTATTGTCTTCATAGTTCTTAATAGTAAAATACAAAGCCTTTTTTTTTTGGTATTGTATATTTAATCCCACATTTATATAATAATAAATCTGTTTTTATTTTTGTAATATGACTTATTAAGTTAATGAGTTTTTAAAAATAAAACATGTACTTCTCTAAAATCACAAATATGCATGGATTTTTTTTCTTTTACTAAACCATTTGCTTTAGTTTGCTAGAATTTAAAACCAATAACTCAAGTATGTTTATAATAAATAATGGAATCCTATTTTATGTTTTTGATCAGAAATCATAAAATTTTGTTACAAATGGGGAGCTTTTCTTTATTTTTAATCTGGAACAATTTATATAACATAGAAATCACTCTAACCTTTGAATATACTACTTGCAAATCTGCCTACTTTCAGTAGATTATTTGGGATGTAATCTATTTTTTTACAGTTATTATTGGGTTTCTTCTTTTGGAGACAACGTTTAGGTTATTTATATTTTATAAATAAATCATTACTTTTTAAACAATCACATGTAACCCCTTATAATTTCTTAGGTTACTTTTTTTTCCCTAACATATTCAGTATAGACATCTTACTATTTCCTTTCTTTTTAAATCTATGCTGAAAGAGTCTTGCTCAATGTTGGACTACTTACTAAATCATTAATTTTTAACTATTTATAATTATTTATGTTTCCATTTGATTTTGTCTGTATTTCATTATCATAGCTTTATTGTTTCCTAACTCTATTTCTAGTAAACTTTTCTTGCCCAAGAAAAAATTATTTAAACATATTATGTGATTTGAAAATAATTTCTATAGATGCCATATTCCCATAGAAATGTAGCTGCATTTAAAACATAAATTATTTAAAAATATTTATATATTGATTTTAACTAAAAACTTTGTTACATATTTCATTAGCATTAATTTTTTACTGTAAAATATTAGGTAAATATGGTTATAAATTTATTAAATTTTATTTATGGTATAATGTGTTACCAACTTTTCTAAAAGAAAGGCCAACTTTTCTGGATACAGTATCCTTAGTTGGCAGGTTTTTTTTTTTTTTTTCTTTCAGCACTTTGAATATATCATCCTACTTCCTTCTGGCCTGTAGTGTTTCTGCTGAAAAAAATCTGCTTATATTCTTATGGGGGTTCCTTGTACATAGAAGTTGTTTTTCCCTTGCTGCTTTTAAGATTCTCTCCTTATCTTTTAACATTTTAAAATTTGATTACAATGCGTCTAAGTGTGGGTCTTTTTAGATTTTCCTTATTTAGTGTCTTGTGCACTGTTTGGATCTGGATGTCCTTTTCTTCTTCAGGTTAGGGATGTTTTCAGCCATTATTTCTTTGAATAAACTTTCTGCCCCTTTCTCACTCTCTTCTCTTTCTGGGACTCCTACAATACATAAATTGAACTGTATGATACTCCTCTTAAGCTAACTTCATTTTTAATTTTTTTTTTTTTCTATTTGCCCCTCTGATTAGAATACCACTGCCTTGTATTCAAGTTTACCAGTCCTTTCTTCTACTTACTCTAGTCTGCTATTGAACCACAGTGTGAATAGCCAGTTAAGAACTTCCTCTTTGTTTGCTACAGTTCTGTGGGACTTTTGAATGGAAGCCCAGTTTGCTATCAGAGTCAGGCAATCTGGGTACCCCTCACACAGGTGGCAGCTGAAAAGCTGTGGGGCAGATGTGTGTATAGCTCTCTCCAGGGACATACTGGTGACTTGTGGCAGGCAGGAGGAAGAGGGGAGGGGAGGGGTCCTCTGTCTTCCCTGGCCTTGGGAGATGCTTGCAGTCAGCCCCTAGAGGCATGCTAAATTAGAAGTCTGACCCTCAAGCAGCAGCCTCTCAAGTGTGCAAATAGATTCCATTCAGGAAAAGATTGAGATGGGATTTTTTTTTTTTTTGTCATTTCCCTCTGCACTGAGCCCTGGGAGACTAGCCACTGTGAATGCTCATTCCCCCATTAAAAATTCCTTCTTTGTTTGTGTGGGTATCATAGATACAAGCCCCAATGGCTTTTAGAGTTTGGGGTTTTGGGGACCTGTTCAAAGTTGGGCCTCTACATGTGAGCTCCAACCCTTCTGCTCTTCAGGAAGAAGCTGGGAGTTGAGAGTTCCCACCAGATTTTATGGTGCTGCCAGGGGTGGGGTTTTTGGCAAGAGTATGTTTCAGCCTTTCTTACTAATTTCAATATGGATATTTACTCATTCACTTGATATGTAGGAGTTGTTCAGCTCCCTTCTGGATTTCTTTCAGAGAGAATTGATCCATGTAGAGCTGTACATTTCCATGTGTCCATGAGAGGAGAAAAGTTCAGGAGCCTCCAATGAAACCATCTTTGCAGCCTCTCCTCACATAATAGGTTTTCATGGGTGGAGCTATCTAAAGACAATTTGGAAGCACTTCTCTTTGAGTGTGACGTATTTTAAATATGGCCCAATTATGTTCATCACATTATCAAATATTTAAATTTAGAATCACGTATCATTTTTACCTAACTTACAGATAAACAAATGATGGTGTAATAAAGCTGCAAATAAAAGTTTAATTTTTTTGGAACAGATATAGTGACACAACAAAGTACTTAAATTATATTTGCTCTTTATTTCTTTATGATGTAAATAGAATATATATATAAATTGTCAGAGAGTTGAATTAAGCAATGATAGTTTGAACAAATATATAAAGAGATTCCAGTTTACCTCAGCCTCAATATTTGTCATCTGTTTGAGTGAGCTCTCAAAAAATATCTGATATAAACTTAAGCTCTATTAATACAAGTATAAGACCAGAAAGAGGGGAGCCCTAGTATCTGTTTAAGCTGTATTTATCAAACTACATTTGAAAAACTATATTCAGTGCTGGATATAATGTATTTAGAGGTATCTTTGTAATATAAAGTGGAAAATGACTGTTAAAATTTGATAATAAATATTCAGAACATAGCTACATTTTTAAAACACTTAAGAACACACAATAAGCAAAATTAAATTATTTTGATAATGGAAGCATGCTTATTCTGTTTTCCAAATTAATACTTATTGGTGTCTGTGACTGTAAAATTTGAGTATCTATTTAGTGAATGCAATTTTAAAATTTATACTTTGAGATGCTTGGAGGATAGTGGAGAAAAATACAGGAGGAAATATGGATTTAATATCTTATGGATTATCTAGCTTTCTCTGTATATATTTATCTATCTGCCTGCAGGCAATGTCATGAAAAAAGGATATAGAAGAGCTCAAGAAAGCCATGCTTCTCTAGGAAAGGACTTTACAGTTTAACTTGAAGGAGATGTACTGAAAACAAATAATATTTCAGAATATGATGTTAGGAATAAAATAATCAGGGGAAGATAAAAACAGTAACTTTGTGAGGGACATATAAAGATTGAGTCTCTCGCCATAATAATGTGAGCTTTGTACCAACACTTGTGAGGTAAAGAGAAGCTAGCCATTAAAATAAATGAGGATGAATACTCCAAACAGAGGAGACAGCAAATACAGTTAACCTCAGGAGAAAAGAGCAGGTTCTAGAAGTTCAATGTGAAAGAAACATTATGTATAAGGGAAAGAGTGATTTGGAGTGATGTTGGAGATTTGGGTGGGTGAGGTCAACAAGCAGTATAGGTGTTTTTCCTCCAAGTGAAATGAGAAGTGGTGGGCTATCCCAGGTAAGTGATGTGATTTGATTTAGTGCTTGTCAATGACTGTAGTGAGGAGGAAGGAGTACAAGCAGAGAAAAAAATAAAATTAGAGAATTTACATTATTCCATGGTACAGATGATGGGGATTTGGATAAAAATGGTATCGGTAAAGACTGCGAGGTATGAAGAGAAAAAATATTTTGGAGTTTGATTTGAAGTAATTTATGATTTTTTTTAAGTTGTAGGAGACAAAGTGAAGAAAAATATTACATACATTAAAAGGATCACACACCGTGATCAAGTGGGATTTATCCCAGGGATGCAAGGATTTTTTTCAATATCCAAAATCAATCAGTGTGATACACCACATTAACAAATTGAAGAATAAAAAACATATGATCATCTTAATAGATGCAGGAAAAGGTTTTGACAAAATTCAACATCCATTTATGATTAAAACTTTCCAGAAAGTGGGCATAGAGGGAATCTGCCTCAACATAATAAAGGCACAAACTCACAGATAACGTCATACTCAATGGTGAAAAGCTGAAAGCATTTCCTCTAAGATAAGGAAAAAGACAAGGATGTCCACGTTCACCACTTCTACTCAACATAGTTTTGGAAATCTTGGCCACAGCAATCAGAGAAGAAAAACAACAAAAAAAGGAATCTAAATTGGCAAGGGAGAAGTAAAACTGTCACTGTTTGCAGATGACATGATACTATATATAGAAAATCCTAAAAATGCTACCAGAAAACTACCAAAGCTCATCAATGAATTTGGTAATGCTGCAAAATACAAAATTAATACACAGAAATCTTTTGCATTTCTATACACTAACAACAAACTATCAGAAAGAGAAATTAAGGAAACAATCCCATTTACTATCACATCAAAAAGAATAAAATACCTAGGAATTAACTTACCTAAGGAGACAAAACACTTGCACTCTGAAAACTATAAGACACTGATGAAAGAAATCAAAGATGACACAAACAGATGGAAAGATATACCATGTTCTTAGATTGGAAGAATCAATACTGTCAAAATGACTATACTACTCAAGGCAATCTACTACCAAGGAAATTTACTAGATTCAATGTAATCCCTATAAAATTAACATGGCATTTTTCACAGAACTAGAACCAAAAATTTTACAATTTGTATGGAAACACCAAAGAATCCAAATAGCCAAAGCAATCCTGAGAAAGAAAAACGGAGCTGGAGAAATCATGCTCACAGACTTCAGAATATACTACAAAGCTACAGTCATCAAAACAGTATGGTACTGGCACAAAAATAGAAATACAGATCAATGGAACAGGATAGAAAGCCCAGAAATAAACCCACACACCTATAGTCAATTAATTTATGACAAAGGAGACAAGAATATACAATGGAGAAAAGACAGTCTGTTCAATAAGTGGTGCTGGGAAAACTGGCCTGCTACATGTAAAAGAATGAAATTAAAACATTGTCTAACACCATACACAAAAATAAATTCAAAAAAGATTAAAGACCTAAATGTAAGACTGGATACTATAAAACTCTTAGAGGAAAACATAGGCAGAAGACTCTTTAACATAAATTGCAGCAATATCTTTTTGGATTGACCTCCTTGATTATTGAAAAAAAAACAAAAATAAACAAATGGGACATAATTAAACTTAAAACTTTTGCACAGCAAAGGAAACCATAAACAAAATGAAAGGACAACCACAGAATGGGAGAAAATATTTGCAAACAATGCCACCAACAAGGGATTAATCTCCAAAACAGCTCATGCAGCTCAATATCAGAAAAAACAACCATATCAAAAAATGGCAGGAGAACTAAATAGACATTTCTCCAAAGAAGACATACAGATGGCCAGAAAGCACATGAAAAGGTGCTCAACATCACTAATTATTAGAGAAACACAAATCAAAACTACAATGAAGTATCACCTCACACTGGTCAGAATGGCCATCATCAAAAAGTCTACAAACAATAAATGCTGGAGAGGGTGTGGAGAGAAGGGAACCTTCCTACGCCGTTGGTGGGAATGTAAATTTGTGCAGCTATGGAGAACAGTATGGAGGTTCCTTAAAAAAACTAAAAATAGAACTACCATATGATCCAGCAATCCCTCTTCTGGGTATATATCTGTAGAAAACCATAGTTCAAAAAGATACATGCACCCCAATGTTCATTACAGCACTATTTACCATAGCCAAGACATGGAAGAAGCCTAAATGTCCATTAATAGAGGAATAGATAAAGAAGATGTGGTACACATATACAATGGAATATTAGTCATAAAAAGAATGAAATAATGCCATTTGCAGCAACATGGATGGACATAGAGAATATCATACTATATGAAGTTAGTCAGACAGACAAAGACAAATATCACATGATATCACTTTTATGTGGAATCTTAAAAAAATGATACAAATGAACTTATTTACAAAACAGGAACAGACTCACAGACTTAGAAAACAAACTTATGATTACCAAAGGGGAAAAGTGGGGGGGTGGGATAAATTAGGAGTTTGGGAATGTTGTTTTATATGGAACATTATTATATATAAAATATGTGATCAACAAGGACCTACTGTATTGCACAGGGAACTCTACTCAATACAATTATATTCTGTAATAACCTATATGGGAAAAGAATCTGAAAATGAATAGATACATGTACATGTATAACAGAAACTCTTTGCTGTACACCTGAAAGTAACAACATTGTAAATCAACTATACTCCAACATAAAGTAAAAATTAGGTTAAAAAATAAATAAAAGAGTGATTACTAAATATATGTGTGTTTCATGCTATTTCAAAATTAATTTATTATTAGAGAATTAAAATTATAATAAAATTGTGATCTTAAAAGTTTTATAAACTTTCTTTACTTTTTATATATATATATAATAGTAAAAAATAGTAATAGAATGCTTAATGTCATATTACTGGTCATATAGAAGAGACAGTAGAAACATTTGAATAATACACACAAAAAAGATAATTTAGAAATCAACCTAATTAATCTCAAATTAAATTTGATATGTGTTTAGTGGTACTATATTAAATATCACAGCTCTAGAACATTAGCTTTATTTTCTGTCCCTTTATTGATAAATATTTTTCATAAATTAATAAAATAAATAATGAATTTGATTTTACCAATTTCATGGAAATTAATTGATTTCTATGGATGTATTCTTACGCATTCTAAGGTTAAATTTTTTTCTGAATCAGATAAAATAAGCAAGGGATTCAAAGCAAGAAAAAAACCCAAAAAACAACCACTATTAATTTGGTCTTGAATCCCCTTTTAAATAGGCAACTTTTTTAAATTTAATTTTTATTTTATATTGGAGTATAGTTGATTTACAATGTTGTGTTAGTTTCAGGGGTACAGCAAAGTGATTCAGTTATGTATATATATCCATATACATATATCCATTCTTTGTCAGATTCTTTCCCATATAGGTTATCACAGAACATTGAGTAGAGTTCCCTGTGCTATACAGTAGGTCCTTGTTGACTATTTTATATATAGTAGTGTACATATGTTAATCCCAAATTCCCAATTTATCCCTCCCCTCTACCTTTCCACCATGGCAATCATAAGTTTGTTTTCAAAGTCTGTGAGTCTGCCTCTCTTTTGTAAATAAGTTCATTTGTATCATTTTCTTTTAGATTCCACATATAAGTGATATTATATGATATGTCTTTCTCCATCTGACTTACTTCACTTAGTATAATAATCTCTAGGTTCATCCATGTTGCTGCAAGTGGCATTATTTCATTCTTTTTTATGGTTGATTACTATTCCACTGTATATATGTACCACATCTTCTTTATCCATTCCTCTGTTGATGGACAATTAGGTTTCTTCCATGTCTTGGCTATTGTAAATAGTGCTGCAATGAACACTGGGGTGCATGTATCTTTTCAAACTATGGTTTTCTCCAGATACATGCCCAGGAGAGGGATCGTGGTATCATATGGTAGTTCTAGTTTTAGTTTTTAAGTAACCTCCATACTGTTCTCAATAGTGGTTGCACCAATTTACATTCCCACCAACAGTGTAAGAGGGTTCCCTTTTCTCCAGACCCTCTCCAGCATTTATTTTTGTAGACTTTTTGATGATGGCCATTCTGACCAGTGTGAGGTGATACTTCATTGTAGTTTTGATTTGCATTTCTCTAATAATTAGTGATGTTGAGCATCTTTTCATGTGCTTTTTGGCCATCTGTATGTCTTCTTTGGAGAAATGTCTATTTAGATCTTCTGCCCATTTTTTTGTTGTGGTTGGATTTTTCTGATATTGAGCTGCATGAGCTGTTTATATATTTTGGAGATTAATCCCTTGTCGGTCGCATTGTTTGCAAATATTTTCTCCCATTCTGTGGGTTGTCTTTTCGTTTTGTTTATGTTTCCTTTACTGTGCAAAAGTTTTAAGTTTAATTAGGTCCCATTTGTTTAATTTTGTTATTTTCATTACTTTAGGAGGTGGATCCAAATAGATATTGTTGTGATTTATGTCAGAGAGTGCTCTGCCTGTGTTTTCCTCTAATGGTTTTACAGTACCCGGTCTTATGTTTAGGTCTATATACGATGTTCTTGAATTGGAAGAATCTATATTGTCAAAATGACTATACTACCCAAGACAATCTGCAGATTCAATTCAATCCCTATCAAATTCCCTATGCTGTTTTTCACAGAACTAGAACAAAAAAATTAAAATTTGTATGGAAGCACAGAAGACCCCAAATAGCCAAAGCAATCCTAAGAAAGAAAAATGGAGCTGGAGGAATTAGGCTCCCTGACTTCAGACTATACTACAAAGCTTCAGTCATCAAAAGAGGATGGTACTGTCACAAAAACAAGAATAGAGATAAATGGAACAGGATAGAAAGCCCTGAAATAAACCCACACACCTATGGTCAATTAACAAAGGAGGCAAGAGTATGCAATGGAGAAAAGACAGTCTCTTCAATAAGTGGTGCTGGGAAAACTGGGCAGCTACATGTAAAAGAATGATATTAGAACATTCTCTAATACCGTACACAAAAAATGAATTCAAAATGGATTAAAGACCTAAATGTAAACAGGCAACTTTTTAATGTGTGGGAGTTTCCCATGTGTAAGATCTGCAGAATAAGTTTTTGTAAATTGAACAGCACTATCAAGTAACTTTGTGAGCAAATCACATGTGAAGAGCATCAAAAATTATAATGTTACTGCTTATTTATTTTATGAGTCCTCTTTTGTTAGTGGTGTGTGCTATTTTTATATGAAACTTTAATTACCTTTCCTTAATTTGCCAGCATAAATCTTTCCTGCCTTCTCTGGTATTGGGACATATTAAAGTGCTTATAAAATTTCACTGGAAATTTTGCTCATGAAAATGTTTTTGAAATGCAATTTGATGCATAGTTCAGACACAAAGTTTTATTGTGTTCAACCATCCTTAACATGTACAATGACACACACCCCCCCTTCATTTTCCTGACTTAACATACACCTAGATTCCACAATAGGGACTCAATAACTTTGGACAAAAACCCCTGAGCTATTTGCTTATCCTGTGCTTCTTGGTTTACTTGATAAATACTAAAAGACACTAATTAGAATTTAAATAAAAGATAGAATAACATTTTTAAGTGACTTTATCAGCAATAAATACACTTACTTTCTATGACTGGAATGCTGTTTGCAACAAAATTATGCACTAGTAAAATGGTCTTAAAATTAGGTTGGGTCCTCAGCAATGCTCAATAGTAATAGCATTTTTCTTTGACCCAGCCTCTATTCCTATCTTCAGCATTCTCTTCAGGTTACCTTTCATGATTGTGATTCCGCTTATCCATTGAGTTGAACTTGTCTCCTTTTTTTAGAGACTGTTAAAGGACAATTAAACGTGAACTATCTTAAGTCACGTGCCGTCCGTCAATTCAGAGAACATGCCACCTCTTTACACTAGTGTCTCAAATGCTCAGGATAGTTTTTCCAGCGCAATTATTTAATTGCAATTTCCATAGGCCATTCTATCATTAGAAAAATCAAGGTGTTTCTGAAAGATGGGCTATTTTATATGATCAGAAAATACATGGCCAGTAGTTCATTATTTATTTATTGTAAAGTGAATTCCCCATTCAGTACTATATTCTGTAGTATAACATGATAATTTATAAACTATTCAATAAGTGCTTAAAAACACAACAGGAGGAGAAGGCATATCAAAAGTCTAAATGACTATAATTCAGTAAAATGAATCATCAACCTTGTTATAGTCATAGTGAAATGAGGCCAAGTTTTGTCAATCTGCTTCTAGTAACTGAGTATCACATTGCAAATCAAGTTTTATTGTTTCTTCTTGAAAATTTGAAACTTGGAAATGGTATACCTGTGTTTTGAGCTCAGAGTAGCCATCAAGGCTGATATTCATTGGGTTATTTTGGTGAGTTTAAATGACATAGATATGTGCCCCTTCCCTAAGTACACTTGCTTATTCTTACCTTCAACCATATCTTCTTCCAAAAACCATAGATAAGGAGATATATAACCAAGTTTTCTCACTGAAAATATTTGCCCTTTCCAAAACCACTCATGGGTACACTGTGCAATGACCTAAGGGCACAGAGTGCTATTAGGATCTCTGCCAGTAAGTGCTGTGGAGCCATTTATAAAGGAGGCTTGAAATTTATCCTACTATGCCCAATGAACAAAAATGTTCCTTCTAAGGCCCTAAGTGTTGGCAGAGTGAAGGATCAGTATGAGTCAGGGGGGGACCTGATCAGAGTTTGAGCAACTTATCTGTTTTGGTTCTGTGTATAGTGGCTCCTCTCTTGTGGATTAAGCATACGTAGAATTATTTTCTACACCTATTCTTTAGATTTTTGCCTACATAAATTAGAAAGTTCTAACGTGCTTTATCTTGACCTTCCTTTATAGTTTGACTTTTGATGGCATGTCGTCCCTTCTTCTTTGCCCCCATGAGGTAACCCAACTCTATTAAAAGGCTTTTAAACACTGAGAAGTGAGAGTCATAAGAAATGAGGACAATTTGCCCCCCTTTTCAGAAAACTGCCACTGACAAGCAACATCTTCTGCCCCATCAGAAAGAGGAGGAGGAGATGCAAATTGCAAGGGAGATTTAGTGGAAGCTGTTCATGAGTACTCACACTACCTAGGCCATTCCAACTCTGAAGATCCCAATCTTATCCTAAAGATGTCCTAGTTTTCACATAGGATACCTGGCAGGACTATAAATGTAACTGACATTGTAATCTGCAACTTAGCAGGATCAGCAGATCAATGTTGGATTTTGGTTGTCAGCCATCTCAATTTTGCAACTTTGTGAGATAAGAGATCTATTTATCATACTAAGTTTCTTGGTCTCCACTAATGCTTTGAGCTGATACTTGAATTTTATTCTCTTTTAAAGTTTTCTGATTTTTGAGGCTGCACTCCACTTCATAGTCCTTGATTTTCTCAATTGTTCATACTGTTGAATGGCACTGAATATTCAGTCCTTAAAATTCTAGATCCCAGTGAGTTCTTTATTCCAGATGATCACTAAGGATAATTACATTTTCTCTTGCTGCCATGGAGCAAGGTTTATTATCCTCATTGGGGAATATTAATGGGAAGCTGGCAGCCTAGCTAACCATATAATCTATCCAAGATTACCTACATTTTCCCAGAAATCTGTTCCCTGTTATGCTCTCTAGTAATTAATAGTTGTCAGGGAGCTGGGGGAAAGGAGTTTCTAAGTTCTTTCTGTTTTTATAGGTGAAGATGGATCCCTACCTCTCATTAAATCTTAGCTGTCATGGAATTCCTCCAAGCTGAGAAGGAGGTTTAAATGTTGGAGAAACAAAAATAACAAATATTTACAAATACCACATTGCTTTGCATGACAGATAAGTTCTTTGCTACCCAGCACCAGTTTGCAGGTCCTAGTTTATCTTCTACCTCTTACTATTACGTTGACTTAATATTAAGTCCTTGAAAATGCAGTGATTTTATTTATGCCTTTATTATGCCTTATAATCCTTGCACATGTTTTTCTTCCCTCAAATTCCATTCAATATCTTAAGTAAGTGTTCTCATTTTTGATGATTTAACTCTAGAAAATGTTTTCTGTCATCATCCATACAAAATTATGTGATTGTTTTCTCTATCTAACTTAACATCATGATCAAGCCACTGTTACGCTGATCATATTGCTGTACAATTATCTTTCTTCCCAACCCCCCTTTTTATCTCTTTCCTAGCTCCCCTCTGTTCCTCCTTCCCTCCCTTCTTTAATTCCTCAAATTTAACCAAATTAAATTTATAAAAACTTAATTGCATTTTGATACACTAGCAGCATATAGTTTAATGTACTTTAAGATACAATAAAACAGGAACAAAATATAATTTCAGTAGATTACTTGGTTTTCTTGACAATATTCTATTTCTTAACTAGCAATTCTAAATATTTTCCATTAACAATGCATTGTGAAATACACTAAAATTATCACACTTTCCTTCCCACCTCCTCTTAACATTCACCAGATCATTTTTACTATATGCCTTGCTATTTCTTACAATTCTATTAAGGTTAAATGTTTTATTATTTTAAGTGTCATGTTAAGAAGTATATTATTTTATGATCATAATTACAATGAAGTTGATTATATGTATGCTATAAATAAGCAGATTAATTGAGATATCCAAAGAATTCCTTCCCTGGATAATATCTTCATTCTTTTAGTTTCCTTCACTTCATCATTTTCCTTAGAGATTTACTGCAGTCTAGCCACAACTTCACTGCTTTGGTTTTCTGATTATACTATTTAAACTCCTTTAATGGCTTTTTATAGCACAAAAATATTCCAGTATTCTTACATACATGTAAGAATGTTTTACTACTACCTACTTCTCTAACTTTATCTACCCTACACTGCCCTCATTCCCTGAACTTCCACGCAACATGACTACTTTAAGGTACTTGAACAATCTTTAACAACTCTTTTACAACTTGGTTTTTATCATGTGCCCTTCCCTCTGCCTTAAAGAAAATAAAACAGGGTACTTCTCTGGCAGTCCAATGCTTAAGACTCCGTGCTTCCACCAGAGGGGGCATGGGTTCGGTCCCTGGTCAGGGAACTAAGATCCCGCATGCTGTGCGGTGTGGCCAAAAAATTAAAAAAATAAAAAATAAAAAATATGGCCCAAAGATACATAGTAAGAACTAGGGGTAGGAGCCTGGAGCTAGAAACCAGTAGAGTCAGTCATTACATTCCTGAATCATTTTATAAAGAAAACAACCAACTTTTAGTCTTTAAAATGTTTTGTAACAGAATAACTTCATAATTTATGCAGAAAAAAAGATTGTACAGTTGGTTCCTTGGCCATTCCTTTAACTTCAACACTCTCTTAGGACATGACCTTTGGCAAATCTCTCTTGAGGTAATAACCAAAGGAATTGTTAGGAGTTTCCAGGTCCAAGTAGAGTGAATTTGGCTAAGTTCTCCCTACAGGATTAAGCACCTGTATCCTATTGTGAAGATGCAGTAACGGGTATCCAGCATGGATGAGAGGCAGCTGACCCAGAGCATGTGCTCAGTCCAGTGTGCCTCGAGGCTATGTGATTTATAAGCTATTAAAGCTGAAAGAACCCAATACTGATGTTTTCCATCAGCAGAGGTTGTCCACACACACTCAGACCTCTCTTTCATGACCATGCTTGTCTTCAGGCCATCAGAATTCTGCCTGGAAGCCACAAGGTATCTGCAAGCCTGTTGTTATGTATGCTATTTGGTTTCCTGCTTTGTATCTTTCTTATCGCTAAGTAAACATGGTGTCTGTTGAAGCTTCTGCATGTGGCTTGTTCCTCTGAAGTTGTTAATCTGCTCTCAGTAAAAAGTTGATTGCAATTAATATATCATTGTAATATATTAAAAACTGCAAAACCCAGATGATACTAAAGCAATTCTATTCAATCATGGAAATGGCATGTAACTTCTGTGATGTTCTGTTGGTTCCAGCTCCACCAGTCATTCAAACCAACTCTGCTTGACTTTACTCTTTTTTTTTTAAGTCTTTATTGAATTTGTTACAATATTGCTTCTGTTTCATGCTTTGGTTTTCTGGCCACGAGGCATGTGGAATCTTATCCCCGACCAGGGATTGAACAAGCACCCCTTGCGTTGGAAGGCGAAGTCATAAACACTGTACTGCCAGGGAAGTCCCTGCTTAATTTTATTCTTATACGACCTGTTACAAGTTGTAAACAACTATTTCTGCAAGTTACACTAATTCTGCACTAAGTTTCCCAGTACAATAGTCACCAAGTAGAATATGATGTATCCAAAAGATGCAAACCTTGATACCTTTTAAAGGTATATCACATATTAAAATGTTTAATAAATATTTCTAAAGGATTCTCTAAGTGTTTCCCCTCATGGTTATACTGTAGCTATAGGGTTGGGAGATTTTCATGGGAAATTCATTATAATAAAGCAGAGCAAACAGCTACAGTTGTCCTTGATCTCCCCCCAGACATAAAATATTAAATTACATCTATGCTGACATTATAAATATTATATAGATGTTTATTTTAACCAGTGATGTCAGAAGAGTATATTTCATTAATTTTCCATGTAGTCAATTTATGTAGGCCAATCATATAAACTAGCATTTTGTTATTTTATGCATATTCATCAAAGAAAATACATTTGAAGAATATAGACCTATGTCACAAACTCTTTTTTTTTAGCATCTTTATTGGAGTATAATTGCTTTACAATGGTGTGTTAGTTTCTGCTGTATAACAAAGTGAATAAGCTATACATAAACATATATCCCCATATATCCTCTCTCTTGCGTCTCCCTCCCACCCTCTGTATCCCACGCCTCTAGGTGGAAACAAAGCACGGAGCTGAGCTCCCTGTGCTATGTGGCTGATTCCCACTAGCTATCTATTTTACATTTGTAATGTATATATGTCCATGCCACTTTCTCACTTCGTTCCAGCTTACACTTCCCCCTCTCCGTGTCCTCAAGTGCATTCTCTATGTCTGCGCCTTTATTCCTGTCCTGCCCCTAGGTTCTTCAGAACCATTTTTTTTTTTTTTAGATTCCATATGTATGTGTTAGCATATGGTATTTGTTTTTCTCTTTCTGACTTACTTCACTCTGTATGACAGTCTCTAGGTCCATCCACCTCACTACAAATAACTCCATTTCGTTTCTTTTTATGGCTGAGTAATATTCCATTGTATATATGTGCATTCTTCTATATCCATTCATCTGTCAATGGACACTTAGGTTGCTTCCATGTCCTGGCTATTGTAAATAGAGCTGCAATGAACATTGTGGTACGTGGCCCTTTTGAATTATGGTTTTCTCAGGGTATATGCCCAGTAGTGGGATTGCTGGGTTATATGGTAGTTCTATTTTTAGTTTTTTAAGGAACCTCCATACTGTTCTCCATAGTGGCTGTATCAGTTTACATTCCCACCAAGAGTGCAAGAGGGTTCCCTTTTCTCCACACCCTCTCCAGCATTTATTGTTTGTAGAGTTTTTGATGATGGCCATTCTGACTGGTATTAGGTAATACTTCATTGTAGTTTTGATTTGCTTTTCTCTAATGATTAGTGACGTTGAGCATTCTTTCATGTTTGTTGGCAATCTGTATATCTTCATTGGAGAAATATCTATTTAGGTCTACTGCTCATTTTTGGATTGGGTTGTTTTTTTGATATTGAGCTGCATGAGCTACCTGTACATTTTGGAGAGTAATCCT
Source organism: Eubalaena glacialis (assembly GCF_028564815.1). Taxonomy (NCBI): domain Eukaryota; kingdom Metazoa; phylum Chordata; class Mammalia; order Artiodactyla; family Balaenidae; genus Eubalaena; species Eubalaena glacialis. The sequence goes on along the minus strand of NC_083718.1, from coordinate 7,457,729 downwards.
TTGTCAGTTGCTTCATTTTCAACTATTTTCTCCCACTCTGAGGGTTGTCTTTTCGTCTTGTTTATGGTTTGCTTTGCTGTGCAAAAGCTTTTAAGTTTCATTAGGTCCCATTTATTTTTATTTCCATTTCTCTAGGAGGTGGGTCAAAAAGGATCTTGCTGTGATGTATGTTATAGAGTGTTCTGCCTATGTTTTCATCTAAGAGTTTTATAGTGTCTGGCCTTACATTTAGGTCTTTAATCCATTTTGAGTTTATTTTCTTGTATCGTGTTAGGGAGTGTTCTAATTTCATTCTTTTACATGTAGCTGTCCAGTTTTCCCAGCACCACTTATTGAAGAGGCTGTCTTTTCTCCATTGTATATTCTTGTCTCCTTTATCAAAATTAGGTGGCCATATGTGTGTGGGTTTATTTCTGGGCTTTCTATCCTGTTCCATTGATCTGTATTTCTGTTTTTGTGCCAGTACCACACTGTCTTGATTACTGTAGCTTTGTAGTATAGTCTGAAGTCAGGGAGCCTGATTCTTCCAGCTCTGTTTTTCTTTTTCATGATTGCTTTGGCTATTCAGGGTCTTTTGTGTTTCCATACAAATTGTGAAATTTTTTTGTTCTAGTTCTCTAAAAAATGTCATTGGTAGTTTGATAGGGATGGCATTGAATCTGTAGATTGCTTTGGTTAGTATAGTCATTTTCACAATGTTGATTCTTCCAATCCAAGAACATGGTATATCTATCCATCTGTTTGTATCAACTTTAATTTCTTTCAACAGTGTCTTATAGTTGTTCTTAGGTATTTTATTCTTTTTGTTGCAATGGTAAATGGGAATGTTTCCTTAATTTCTCTTTCAGATTTTTCGTCATTAGTGTATAGGAATGCAAGAGATTTCTGTGCATTAATTTTATATCCTGCTACATTACCAAATTCATTGATTAGCTCTAGTCGTTTTCTGGTAGCATCTTTTGGATTCTCTATGTGTAGTATCATGTCATCTGCAAACAGTGACAGCTTTACTTCTTCTTTTCCGATTTGGATTCCTTTTATTTCTTTTTCTTCTCTGATTGCTGTGGCTAACACTTCCAAAACTATGTTGAATAATAGTGGTGAGAGTGGGCAACCTTGTCTTGTTCCTGATCTTAGTGGAAATGGTTTCAGTTTTTTACCATTAAGAACGATGTTGGCTGTGGGTTTGTCATATATGGCCTTTATTACGTTGAGGTAAGTTCCCTCTATGCATACTTTCTGCAGGGTTTTTATCATAAATGGGTGTTGAATTTTGTCGAAAGCTTTCTCTGCATCGAGATGATCATATGGTTTTTCTCTTTCAATTTGTTAATATGGTGTATCACATTGATTGATTTGAGTATATTGAAGAATCCTTGCATTCCTGGGATAAACCCCACTTGATCATGGTGTACGATCCTTTTAATGTGCTGTTGGATTATGTTGGCTAGTATTTTGTTGAGGATTTTTGAATCCATATTCATCAGTGATATTGGACTGTAGTTTTTTTTCTTTGTGACATCTTTGTCCGGTTTTGGCATCAGGGTGATGGTGGCCTCGTAGAATGAGTTTGGGAGTGTTCCTCCCTCTGCTACACTTTGGAAGAGTTTGACAAGGACAGGTGTTAGCTCTTCTGTAAATGTTTGATAGAATTCACCTGTGAAGCCATCTGGTCCTGGGCTTTTGTTTGTTGGAAGATTTTTAATCACAGTCTCAATTTCAGTGCTTGTGATTGGTCTGTTTATATTTTCTATTTCTTCCTGGTTCAGTCTCAGAAGCGTGTGCTTTTCTAAGAATTTGTCCATTTCTTCCAGGTTGTTCATTTTATTGGCATATAGTTGCTTTAGTAATCTCTCATGATCCTTTGTGGTTTTGCAGTGTCAGTTGTTATTTCTCCTTTTTCATTTCTAATTCTATTGATTTGAGTCTTCTCCCCTTTTTTTCTTGATGAGTCTGGCTAATGGTTTATCAATTTTGTTTATCTTCTCAAAGAAGCAGCTTTTAGTTTTATTGATCTTAGCTATTGTTTTCTTCATTTCTTTTTCATTTATTTCTGATCTGATCTTTATGATTTCTTTCCTTCTCCTAACTTTGGGGTTTTTTTGTTCTTCTTTTTCTAGTTGATTTAGGTGTAAGGTTAGGTTGTTTATTTGAGATGTTTCTTGTTTCTTGAGGTAGGACTGTATTGCTATAAAGTTCCCTCTTAGAACTGCTTTTGCTTCATCCCATAGGTTTTGGGTTTTTGTATTTTCATTGTCATTTGTTTCTAGGTATTGTTTGATTTCCTCTTTGATCAATATCTCTTGGTTATTTAGTAGTGTACTGTTTAACCTCCATGTGACAAATTATACACTGATCTCTTGGTTATTTAGTAGTGTATTGTTTAACCTCCATGTGACAAACTCTCTTGAAAGTAAGATGATAAGATGATAACCATAAAATTTACAATCGCTGTTACCTCTGTAGAGGAGGCAAAGAGATACACTAACAAGGAGCAGTCAGAAAACTTCACAGTGATGTTGCTATTCTGCTTCTCAATTAGTGTGACTAAGTCAAGGCTGAGTTATTATGCAGTATTATAGCAGTATTCACATGTGATTTTGATTATATAATTACATTGAGAAATGTGACTGAGAGAGTCCTTGGAACCTGATAATTTTTTATGCATATTAAAAGTAAAATAACAGGAAAATTACCATGTGTCTTGAGCAAAAACTTCTTTTGACTCATTGTTTTAAGAAGCCTAATCCAAACTATTCTGTGAAAAAACTTCCCAAAATATAATTATGATCTGTTCTTCATATTTAACGTATACACAACTTATAATGTATAGAAAATACATTTGTATTTACTTTCATAGATATTTTATAATCAATTTTGATGCTTTATGATTGGAATTGAATTTGTACTGATGAAACTACAAAGTACCATTGCACGGTAAGGAAATACTTTGACTTACGACACTGGGGGATATTTTTATCCTTATCCTTATTCTTATTTTTACAGATATTAGTATTATTATTATTATTGTTATTCTTATGTGGCATAGTGTATTATTGTCTATTGCTGTGTTACAAATTGCTCAAGAATTAATGACCTAAAACAACATACATTTATCAGTTCATAGTTTCTGTGATTCAGGAAGTTGGCCATGGCTTAGCTAGGTCCTCAGCTTCTCCCTCTCCCGCAAGGATGGTATCTAAGTGTCATCTCAGGATCTGCAGACTCATCCAAAGGCTCTAATGGGGAAAGATTCCCTTCTAAGTGCACCTAGTGGTTGTTGGCAGCATTCACTTTCTTGTGAGTGTTGGCCAGAGGTCACCCTGGGTTTCTCGTATCATGGTCTCTCCGATATGACAATTTGCTTCATCAGAGCTGTAAGCTGAGAAGTTAATAGAGTCTGCTTGCAAGACAGAAGTCACAAACTTTTTGTAACCTAATCATGAAGTGACATATAACTTCTACCTTTTTCTATCAGTTCCACCCTCAATTTAAGGGGATATGATGACATAGTTTGTCAGTTCTAGGAGGTGGCAGTCATTGTGGGCCATCACAGAAGTGTACCTAGCACACATAGTGTACAGAGAAGATCAAATAAGTAACTTGGGTGCTTGAGATAAAGTGGTAATAAATATATCTAGTTGGAAAGGTGTGGTGTGTTTGAATGTCAGGATAACGCATGTCAACTAACTACACATTTGTAGTTACAAACCTTCTGAGATTGAAGGCATAAATCTCCTTTATAGTAGCATTTGCACAATATTTAATTCATCTGATTAATTTCTTAGGTAGAGAGTCAGACATAGGAGACACATGGTCTAAATTATAGTCATTTAAATATTATAGGTAGTTTTGATTTGCATTTCTCTAATAATTAGTGATGTTGAGCATCTTTTCATGTGCCTCTTGGCCATCTGTATGTCTTCTTTGGTGAAATGTATATTTAGGTCTTCTGCATATTTTTAAATTGGGTTGTTTTTTTGATATTGAGCTACATGAGCTGTTTGTATATTTTGGAGATCAATCCTTTGTCCGTTGCTTCATTTCCAAATATTTTCTCCCATTCTGAGAGTTGTCTTTTTGTCTTGTTTATAGTTTCCTTTGCTATGCAAAAGCTTTTAAGTTTAATTAGGTCCCATTTGTTTATTTTTGTTTTTATTTTCCTTACTTTAGGAGGTGGGTCAGAATGGCCATCATCAAAAAATCTACAAACAATAAATGCTGGAGAGGGTGTGGAGAAAAGGAAACACTTTTGCACTGTTGGTGGGAATGTAACTTTATACAGCCACTATGGAGAACAGTATGTATTTCCTTAGAAAATTAAAAATAGAACTACAATATGACCAAGCAATACCACTACTGGGCATATACCCTGAGAAAACCATAATTCAAAAGGACATATGTACCCCAATGTTCATTGCAGCACTATTTACAATAGCCAGGACATGGAAGCAACCTAAATGTCCAATGATGGATGAATGGATAAAGAAGATGTGGTACACATATACAATGGAATATTACTCAGCCATAAAAAGGAACAAGATTGGGTCATTTGTAGAGATGTAGATGGACCTAGAGTCTGTCATACAGAGTGAAGTAAGCCAGAAACAGAAAAACAAATATCGTATATTAACGCATATATGTGGAATCTAGAAAAATGGTACAGATGAACCTATTTGCAGGGGGCAGGAATAGACACGTAGACATAGAGAATGGACATGTGGACACAGGGGGGGAAGGGGAGGATGGGACGAATTAGGAGATTAGGCTTGACATAAATACACTACCATGTGTAAAATAGCTAGTGGGAACCTGCTGTACAGCTCAGGGAGCTCAGCTTGGTGCTCTGTGATGACCTAGATGGGGAGGGGAAGGGGAGGGAGGGAGGTCCAATAGGGAGGGGATATAGGTATACATATAGCTGATTCACTTCATTGTACAGCAGAAACTAATACAACATTGTAAAGCAATTTTACTCCAATAAAAAAATTGGCAAAGACAAAAAATAAAAATAAATAAATATTATAGGTAATTACACCTAGTAGGATGCTAAATATTCACATGCTTTGATCAAATTCTATGATTTTTAATATGAATGTGGCAAATAATCAAACCACTCATAAATGTGTTCAAATATCTCAGCCTTAAATATTAGCAATAGAAATTACTATTTATATTTACTTTATGAAAACATTGAAATAGGGTAAATTGAGGATTTATGTCATTATCAATATATGCAATATAAATCTATCCTAAAAGTAAGAGGTTTGGATTTAAAATCAAAATAACAACTCAGGAGAAAAATGTATAGTAAGGAAATGACAGGTATATGAATTCTGTAGCAATTACCAATACATCTTTAAATTATCCTCATGATTAAAATTTTGCCAAACTATTTAAATATATGGACCAGATATCAAGGAAACGTTGAACACAGCTGACTATTTAAACCTCATGACTACTTGATGAGATAGATACTAATATTAATCTTGTGATAAGGATGATCACGTATAGGCACACAAATTCATTAACTTGCTCGAGGTTCATAAATGTTGACAAACAGCAGAGTCAGGCATTCAACCCAAGTGGTCTGATTTCAGAATGACCGCTTTTAACCCAAAGCTGGCTTTTTATTTAGAAAACACAATTTTACAATACATAATTCCCTTGTTAAAACTATTTACCAAACCAATTAGCATTAACGACAACTAAATATTTGAGAAATTCTATAATTAAAATCTAATTTGCATACAAAATGTATACAATTACAAAATTTCCATCTCCAGCAGTTCCTAATTATCATTCCTGTATTTAAAAAGAACATGTGTCCTTTTCAATGAACCGTAATCCCTGACTGTCCATTGATTATTTGAAACTGTTTTAGTCTCACACCACCCCAAATCATTAGTAAGTGATGTTAAATGTATGCAGACTAAGCCTTTTATCTCTAATATGGTAACTACATTTTAACTCACTCAGCTAAGCGTCCCTGGTGATTTCAAACTAAATACTCAAACAGTTATCCAAAGACAAGGCCATTGTCTAAACTCCCTGTCTCTTTACTATTTTTGCTTATAGGGTCAGTAAAGTTTCTGTATTATCCTAGAATAGAAACCCTTTTCTCTGCTTAATCCATCCCTGTGTCCCTTTGCCTTCCATCTTCCCCTAATTTTTTCTCTTCAACACTCTGCCTAACCATCTCATAAATTTGTGCCACTTGTTTTTTTTGAATTACTATAATCAATCAATTCTGTAAAGCAGTCATTATTTTTACATATTTTAATCATAATATAACATTTTAATTTATAGGTCTCATCAAAGTGAATTAGAGAGATACAAAATACATGACCCTCTAGGGAAGTATTCTTACTTCTTTTTATCCCTACATAAAAATATAAAGCATGCATTGTCATTGGAATTTAGAACTTACAAGGTATTTAGTGACAAATATACAAAATAAATCATCATAATCCATAACTGGGGATCAGTGATAATTTTAAGAACTAGAATTTTGGAAAGTATTATATTTTTCATGAAATTGCTTTAACATGGTTTGAGCCCTCCCTATTCAACTGAACTTTGGAGAGAGTTAGCATATTGATTGAGATTGCATTGAATTTACAGGTTCATTTAGAAAGAATTGTTACTTTTACCAATACTGAGAATATAACAGTGCCATTTGGTAAAGGAATCTGTGTATTCATTCATTCAAGTGTCTTCAGTATAAATTGCAGTTTTCTTCCTTTAATTGTGCTTACTTAAATGCATTAAAGATTTCTGTTACACTGACAAGTGTATAATATTTTCTGTTTATGTCAGGAGCTCAGTTGATTTGGGAGAAATAAAGCTCAGTTGTCAGGTGTTGGAGTAATTGATTAAAGCAACAAGTCAAAAATGAATGAGTTAATTGCAAACTATAATGGTATAAGCAAGAGTCTAAAGTGAGACCAACTCAGCCTGGAACAGCTCACTGGTCTAGGGTCAGGTGGATCAGTGCAGACATGGGGGGCATCTCAGTGTTGAGGAAACCAAACAAAAGGCTCTGGCAATTTTATGAACCTGAAGTGGTGTGAGGGCTACAGGGGGAAAGGACTGGGATGGGAAAGGACTGAGTCAGGTGGGGAAAATCTTCTTCAAGGGTTCCTCCTACTCTCCAGTAAGGAGGTTGAAACTGTATACAAGCCCCTGTGTCCCTGTTCTTTGCAGTAAAAGGCTTTTGCCTTAGTCTCCCTGGCCTCCCTTGGGTCTCTAAAAGCTGGTTCAAGAGTTAATAATTAGGAAATGTGAAGTTGTAGAAACAAAGAATAGCTGTTGGGCTGGGAAACTGGTAATAATTTAGACTCTAAATCTTCCACACAGCAGAATCACTGAACTCCCAGTTCCCTGAAGGATATAGACAAGGGCCTGACACACATTTTTAAGTTGTTTTTATAGGAAGTAGACCCACCACCAGATGAAAACTGCTGAGTGCAATAACATAGACCCTAGACTGGTTGAAACCAGAGGGTTGATGATGGTTGAAACTTCACCTTGATGCCAACCAATATGAGAATAGTGCACAAGCTGATCACATACCCTGCAGCCCCCTCCCTCACACTGCCTTTAAAACCCCTTCTCTGAAAACCATCAGAGAGTTCTGGTCTTATGAGCACAAGCTCCCTCTTCTCCTTGCTTGGTGCCTACAATAAACACTGTCCTTTCCTTCACCACAACCCAATATCGGTAGATTGGCTTTACTGCATGTGGGCAAGTAGACCCAAGTATGGTGCAGTAATAAGTTCTCAGCAGAGGCATCTGAGGAGGACCTTTTCCAAAGACTGTAGATAAAGAGATCTAGAAACAAAGGCACCAGGGCTAGGAAAACAAGTAAGTGGAGAGTGTGACCAGCCAGGCAGGCCTGGATCCTTTACTGTAACTCTGTTCAGAGACTGCATTGCATCAGCTGTGCACCAAGTCTGTTATGGAAAGACTTGAAACCTGCCGGGTAAAGCCTTTGTAACTGCCTGTGATCAGGCTTGAAATACTTCACATAAGATTTTAACCAGGACCTAGACTCCTCAGTTTAGAGCTGGCACAGAGATAAAGTATAGATTTTTGTACGGCAATACAAAATCTATTCACCTTAGAGAACTATTCTCTTGAATTCTAATTAATTGGTGTTGCATCTCCTAGATTTTTTTATAGCTAATTTGTCTCATGCAAAACAATGATACAGTAACTTGGATTAGTAGCATGGTCCAAGGATTTCATATCTGACTGACATTTATATGAATAAAGGGAAAGAATTGTAAGAGACCCAAGTGGATGCTTTAATGCATTAGCTTGGAGGAGAGCAACAATGCAGGCTGGTTTAAAGCACTGGATATGGGGCTAGATTCCCAAGGTATAAACCTTGGCTCAGCAACCTAAATGCTTTATGATTTAAGGAATGCTTATTTTTGTTTCTGTTTCATCTTTACGATGGTGATAACACAAATATCTATAAGAGTTCAAACACACTAATGTATTTACTGTGCCTAGACCTTGAATACTCAGGCCCCCTCTTAATTCTACAAGCTTTCTTTGGATTCCTCAAGCCCCATTCTGAATAAAATAAACTTCAGTCCTTCTAAGATCCTATGTGTTGTCACCATCTCTCTTTGGATGTCATAGGTTGCACATGCTAAAACCTCCTGATCTGCTTTCTATTGGAAAACTCTGCTCATTCCAAATCTTTATTTTTATCACTTCAAAAAACCATCTCTGATCCTTTCAGACCAGTACTGGCACATATCTCCTGAATAAACATAATGCAATAGGCTTACTTATTTCATAGACATTTCCACATTGTTGGTAGTTATTTATTTATATGATATCTCCTCCCTAGCCTGTGAGTTCTTTGATGGTAAAGACATGTCTTTTAACCCAGTAACCCTGGTGACAGCTGTAGTGCCTCATATATCATAGATGCTCAGTAAATACTGGACAAAAGAAAAAGGAGACAATGATTTTTCTCTATGCCTGATACTATGTTTCCTCATTACAAAGTTATGAGGCAGCATTTTTGTCTCCACCTTGCAAATGAGAAAAGTAAAGTTTGAAAGAGTTAAGTCCCTTTCAAAAGATCACACAACCAGTAATTATAAAGCAGGGGAGGGCTCCTAGACCTATCTACTTCTAAAGTTCATGTTCTTTTCACCACACCCTGCCAGAGTGAGCTATGTGACTAAGGCTGCATGTAAAGGATGCCTGGTGTCAGTGCGCATTATTCAGAGACTAGTGAGGGATGTGGTTTGTTTTACAGGAAGGATGGGGAGGCTGTTAGGGAAAGAATGGCAGGGAGGAAAATTAGTGACAAGACCAACTGGGCTAGAGCCTGGAAATTATGATAGTGAAGAAAGCAGGGGAACAAGTAAAGAGCAAGTTTCTCCAGATCACAAGGTCACTTTAGGAGTTATTACATTGTTTACTTAAGGCTTTGAGGCTTTGTAGTTATTCTCTTTGTCTGACAGAGGCTGGTGAGAATGCACACATTGACTGACACCAGCAAAGTAAAGGAAGAAAGAATCACAGACAAACACGTTTATTGAACTTTCAGGGTAAGATGAACTAAAAGGACAAATCCATATTGTTCTACTATTCAATTACAAACGTTATGATAGTGAGGCAGGAAAGACAGGGCGGGGCCCAAGGACAGCCTCCTCATGTATAGGCATTAGGCAGAAGGCCAAGCCGCCTCCTTGTTTTGCACTAAAGGAGGCCATGACACATGGAGGAATGGCATCTAAAACATAAACTTTGTGGCATCTGAGCAAGAAACTCTGACCATGAAAAGCGTGGAGCATGCGCAATAAAAATGCACAGGTTGCTGATGACCCTGTACTATTAGGGAACCATTGACCGAAACCACCCACCTTGACGAGGCATGATGATGACCACTTGTCTGAGTTGTCTCACAATAGGAGATCCAGATAAGGAACATGGTGCTGCTGCTGAAAACTAACCGGGAGAATTCAGGAGGGTCCCAAAGAAGGAGGAGACGCCAGCCCATAATACGTCTTATAAAACTAACTGGGAGAATTTGAGAGGGGCCAAAAGGAGGGAGGAGATGCCAGCCCATAATATTGTCCTACAAGCTCCCGGAATCCCTCGCGCTGGAATCCATCTTGTCTGAGAGATGTGCATCACCAGGAGGGACCCTGAGTCAGATCAAATATGGGTCAAGCAAGATGATTGGCCAGAGACAACCTGGAAACTCACCCCATTTACCATAAAACCTGAGACTGCAAGCCACGTGGCAGAGCATCTCTCCTTTGTTCCCTTATTCTACTGCTCTCTGCCTGGGCTCCCCTTTCCAACAAAGTCTTCGGCTTTGTCAGTACGTGTGTCTGCTGGGACAATTCATTTCCAAGTATTAGACAAGAGCCCGCTCTTGGGTCCTGGAAGGGTTCCCCCTTCCTGCAACAGTACAACCTTCCATGAGTGGTGGTCGACTAGTAAGGGGAAATTTAAGGGAAAACAACTCTTAGAGTGCGTGTACAGTGACTTCAGGAGAAAAATGTGTAGGACTGGGAGCTGATGCAACCTGGTGCAATCCAGACCACACCTCAACCCTCCCCTCAATGAATATTCCACCCCTAATCAAAAAGACCCCCACCCATTCAAAGGGCTAAGGGATCAAAGAACGCTGTGACGCACCTCTCACTCGCAAGGATGCCCGCACACTTCTCCTCTGACTGTGTAACTTTCCCTTCTGACCTAAATACACTGCTTCTTTGTTCTCTTTGCTCCTCAGCTTCAGCATGTTTATTTTTCCTTTGTGTTTTGTGTTCCAAATTCTTTTGGAAGAGTTGAACAAAAGAGCCTGGGCTTTTGATAAAGCTTTTCTGGTATCAATAGTATACTTTGTGTGATAGTTAATTTTACATGTCAACTGGCCATGGGTGCCCAGACAATGTTTGGTCAAACATTACCCTGGGTGTGTCCATGAGAGTGATTCTGGATGAGATGGACATTTGAATCAGGAAATCTAGTAAAGCAGACTGACCTTCCTGATGTGGGTGGGCCCCATCCCACAGCTGAATAGAACAAGAGGACAAGTAAGGGGAGGAAGATGGAATTCCTTCTGCTTGACTTCTCTAAGCTCTGACATCATTTTATTCCTGCCTTCAGACTGGAACTGAAACCTCCGCTCTTCCTGGTCTCTAGCAAGCAGACTTTTGGACTGGAATCACACCGTGGGCTCTTCTGAGTCTCCAACGGCCTGCTGCAGATCTGGGCACTTGTCCACCTCTATAATCCCATGAGTCAGTTCCTTGTAATAAATCTCCTTCTCTCTGCTCTCAAGCTCTCTCTCTCTACACACACACACACACACACACACACACACACACACACACACACACAGTTGGTTCAGTTTCTTTGGAGAACCCTGACTAATACGCTCTGTTAACATATTATATAAAGGCAAACAAAAAAGAAAAAATTCAGCAGTGCATTATTAGACATTATTTATGATCACTGTCATTAAGAGACACGGAGCACTAAATGCATTTGAAGGAAGCCAATTCAGTATTCAATCTTTGTAGCTTAGAGAAATGGACAACTTTGGCTTATCTGAAAACGATGAAATATAATCAAGTTTCCTGCCCTTCAGACAACAACTAGTCATTACTGCTTTACAAAATATAAAAGTAGAACAGAATAATACACATGGAACTCAATGATTATATATCTAAGTAGAAAATAACAATAATCTTTAACCAAATATTATGACAAAGTTATCAATAATGTTGATATGAGAGAAAAAAAGGAAGGGACCCAGCAAAGTGCTGTAGAATATATATACACACACACACACACACACACATATGTATAAACATACATATATTTATACATATAATACACATATATTTGAAATAACTGAGAATTAATTTTCACATGTTTCTAATTTCATTTTAGTTTTACTTGGTTTCATTTTCTGATTTTATTATTTCTATAGATGAAGATGTAAAGATGTTAAAACCTTAGAAAAATATTAAATCAATTTTATATCATTTAAATAAATTGTGCTATAATATTTACAAATATTGATGGTAATAATACTCTTGAATCCATTATTGTGTTTAATAAATCAATTTACAATTTACAAAATTGTGAAATGTATTTAATACAAATAATCTTTAACAATTTTGTATCTGACATCCAGAGCAATATTATGTATCATATATTGGGCTGATTTTTACAAAAAAATTTACCCTAATATTTACCTTAAGATTTTTTGAAGGATTTTTTTAGAATTAATTCCTTTTGTACAAAAATATTTTTATCTTATTGCTTGTTATTACTCGTTCTCATATGGTAACTGTGGATATATGTACAATGTATTTATTTTAATATTAGACTGACAACTTCTTTTAAGCTTCTTAATTTTTTATTATCTCAGTCTTTAGATATGCTAGCTAGGTTAACATAAAGTGTGTGATTTGACATTTGTATACATTGGGAAATGATCACATATTAAGTCCAGTTACCATCTGTCACCATAAAATTGACCCCTCCTCACTCATTTTGCCCAACCCCCAACCTTCCTCTCCTCTGGCAAATACCAATCTGTTCTCTGTATCTATGAATTTTGTTTTGATTTGTTTTGTTTTTAGATTCTACATAAAGGTGAAATCATACAGTATTTGTTTTCCTCTATCTGACTTATTTCACTTAGCATAATACCCTCAAGTCCCATCAATGTTATTGAAAATGGCAATATTTCATCCCTCTTTTTTATGACTGAGTAGTGTATACATTTACACTATGTATATGTATATATCCATATCTATATCTATATCTCACAATTTATCAATTCCTCCATCAATAGACACTTAATGCTGTTTCCATATCTTGGCTGTTGTAAATAATGCTGCAGTGAACATAGGGGTTCATCAATCCTTCTGAATTAGTGTTTTCATTTTCTCCAGATAAATATCCAGAAGTGGAATTGCTGGGTCATATGGTAGTTCTATTTTTAATTTTTGTGAGAAAACTCCATACTGCTTGCCATAGTGGCTGCAGCAGTTTACATACCCACCAACAGTGTAGGAGGGTTCCCTTTTCTCCACAGCTTGGCCAACACATCATTTTTTTGTCTTTTTGATAATAGCCATTCTGGGAGGTGTCAGGTGACACTCATTGAGGTTTTGACTTGCATTTCTCTGCTGATTAGTGATGTCAAGCATCTTTTCATGTGCCTGTTGGCTATCTGTGTACCTTCTTTGGAAAAATGCCTTTTCAGGTCCTCTGCTCATTTTTCAATCAGATTGTTTGCTTTTTGATATTGAGTTGTATGAGTCCTTTATATGTTTTTTATATATTTTTTATATTAACCACTTATTGGATATATGATTTGTAAGTACCCTATCCCTTTCAGGAGGTTGCCTTTTTATTTTCTTGAAGGTTTTTGTGGTTTTGCAGAAGTTTTTAGTTTGATGTAATCTTATTTATTTTTGCTTTTGTTGCCATTGCTTTGGAATGCAATCCAAAAATATATTGCTAAGAGTGATGTCAAGGAGCTTATCCACTATGTTTTCTTCTAGAAGTTTTATTGTTTCTGATCTCACATTCAAGTCTTTAAAGCATTTTGAGTTGGTTTTTGTGAATGGTGTAAGATAGTGGTGCTGTTCCATTCTTTTGCATGTGGGTGTCCAGTTTTCCAAGCATCATTTATTGAAGAGACTATCCTTTCCCCAGTGTATATTTTTGCTTCCTTTGTCATAAATTAATGTACCATATATGTTATGCATGGGTTTATTTCTGGGCTGTCATTCTGTTCCATTGAACTCTGTATCTGTTTTTATGCCAATAGAATACTATTTTTTTGTTATTGTTGCTGTTTTTTTGTTTTTGTTTTTGTTTTTTACCATAGCATTATAATATAGTTTAAAATCGGGGAGTGTCATGCCTCCAGCTCTGTTCTTCATTCTCAAGATTGCTTTGGCTATTTGGGATCTTTTGTGACTCCAACATATTTTAGGAGTGTTTATTCTATGTCTACGAAAAATGCTGCAGGAGGGGTTAATACTGCTATACTTTTTGCAAGCTATGTAAATTACCAGTTAACAGATAAATCATGAAATCCATAGGTATCCAAAGTTTAAGTGCATTTGAATAAAAAAAAATACAAAATAAACTTAAAAAATATTCTTAAGTACCTTGTTACCTAAGTACATTTTTATCTTGTATAGTGGTATCTTGTTAAGTACGTGTGTGACAAACAGAATCTATTATTGATTTACAATATAAATAATGATAACTTACATCAGTGCAGTAGCAGCAAAATCACAACTTCGGGTACACATATATTCTGAATACCTCAAGGGTAAATGTGTAACATTATATTTATTTCCATTTCTTATTATTTGTATTATATTCTGAAACTCTTATTTCTGAATACAATTTTAGGCTACTTTATAATCATCAATTTTGATTCATTTAATCAGGCTTTAATATTTAGCAATAAAAATGTTGTATTTTAAATCAAATAAACTTTTAAATGTAAATAATATCTTTCAGTCAATTAGATATCAGCAGATACCAGCATTTCAATCTACATCTTTTTGTAAAAAGTAGAATGCAGATTACCCTATTCAAGAAAGTCTCTGGTTCATAATGAAATGTCTAAAATTAATGAAAGTTGTGGAGAATATCTTGTGATACATTTAAAAATCTATGTGCCTTGCCATGAATGTAATTATTATTGCACTTACATTTAATGAGTTTATAAAATAGATAAACTTACTGAACTTAAGAGCATAAAATCAGAATTTAATAGCAATAACAAGAATTAAGCTTGTTACTAAATGAAAATAAATATCTGTATAAAGAAAGTGTGCCATTTACAGTATATTGATAACACATATCAATGAATTATGAATAAAACTAAAACTTCAGATATCAAAATATCTTAGTCTGCCTGTCCTGCTATAACAAAATACCACAAACTGGGTAAAAAACAGCAGAAATATATTGCTCCCTGTTCTGGATGCTGAATGTCTGAGATCAGACTGTGAGCAAGATCAGGTGAGGGCCCTCTTCTGGACTGTAGACTTCTAGTATCCTCACATGATGGAAGGATCTAGGGCGCTCTGTGGAATCTCTTTTATAACACTCATGAGGGCTCCATCCTCATGACCTAAGCACCTCCTAAAAGCCCCTCTTTCTAACACCACCACATTGTACATAAGGATCCCAACATATGAATTTTTCAGGGACACAGACATTCAGACCATAATACAAAATATGGGGGGTTCCAATCAAGATGGTGAAATAGCAGGTCTTGGAGCTCACTTCCTCCAGTAAATACATCAAAAATACATCTACATTTGGAACAATTCTCACAGAATACCTACTGAATGCTGGCAGAAGATCTCAGCCAGCCAAAATTGCAAGAAAGATCTCCATGTAACTGGGTAGGACAAAAGAAAAAATAATTGGGATGAGACTTGTACCCCTGGGAGGGAGCTGTGAAAGAGGAAAGGTTCCCTCACCCTGGGAAGCCCCTTTTCCAGTGAGGAGATCATTCAGGACAGAAAGGGAGCTTCAGAGGCTTGGAGGAGAACACAGCTGATGGTCTGCAGTAGGCAGAACAGAGAGAGACCCGAACAGATGGCTGGTGTCACCTCTCTGCACTCCCCAGCCAGAGGGTCGCATCCACTGGTGCATGTGGGGGCTGGGGGCTGAAACTTGGGCTTCAGAGGACAGACTTGGGGAGAAGACTGGGGTTGGCTGCATTGGAGACAGACTGAAGGGGCTGGAGTGTGGTATGAGCCGCAACCGGGGGTGTATGCTGAAGAAGCCTGAACCCACCATAAAAGTAGAGCAGCATGTGAAGGGAGGGGAGGACCCTGCCATAGCAGCCTCTTTCTCAACATGCTCCCAGTGGGTGTGGTGCAGCTTCTAGGAGTTCTGGGAGTGCGCAAGTGCCAGTGACTTGCCCACATGTGGAGGTGGGGCTGAAACCCAAGCTGATCTCCAGGAGCTGTGTGACTTAGGAGTCAGGGCTGAAACATGAGCCCTCTTCCTATGGCTGTGTGACTGGCAGATTCACGCCACCGCAGCCAGCATTGTAAACTCAGTGCCTTCAGGACATCAGAGTGGACAACAGGTGCTCCTGTGGCTGGAGCGGGTCCCGAGTTAGCAGCTGTGGGCTTACCAAGTGCAGGCACATGGAGGCGGGGCCAGGGTCTTGGCTGCTTCCATAGCTTCCATGGTGGGGCCAGGTGTGCTACTACTGCAGTCCTGGTAACTAATTTCAGTGGATCTAAGACTATGGATCTGTGCTGGTGGATTTGTGAATGCAGCACCTGAAGTTTACAAGGGCCTATTGCCTGCATTCCTAGTTGAGGCAGGGCAAAGGACAGTGCCAACAACAGTGTACTTCGTAAGCCTGCACAATGGGTTTCAGGTAACACCACAGAGCGCACTCCCCAGTGGACAGCTCCTGCAGAGGAATACTTAATGGCTCCTCTTCCAAGGGGAGTGCTCCAGTTCTGCCTACTTCACACTGCACTTCAGAAATGGATCTGGGGTCTTCTATTCCAAGAACTGGGGAGCAGACCCTGCCTGGAACAGGGTGGTGATAACCACAAAGCAAAGAGGAGACCCTGCTTGATAGCCAGTGCAGGCTCTGGTCATCACATCACCAGTCACACCCCCTATCAAGGGGATAAGAGCCAGCACACATTGAGGAAAGATGCAACAGATGCGCATACTAAAAAGAGCCCTTGCACCAAAAATATTAAACTCACGCAGGCAACACAGGGATGCTTCCACATAAAAATAGCCCTCCAAGACCACAACAGATAACAGTTTCTCCTAAACTCACAGAGCAAGAGAAATATAAGTAAAATGAAAGAGCAGAAGAGCCACTCCCAGTTAAAAGATCAAGAGAAGTCACCTGAAAAAACAATGAAACAGACCTCTTCAGTCTAATAGACACCAAGTTCAAAAAGAATGTAATGAAAATACTGAAGGAATTAAGAAAGGCTATCAATAGAAATGCAGATTACTGTAAAAAGGAACTAGAAACTATAAAGAGGAATCAAGGAAAATTAGAAAACTTATTTGCTGAGATGAAAACTGAGCTAAAGGCAATAAATAGCAAATTGAAAAATGCGTATTATTGGGATCTGGAAGATAGAATAATGGAAATCAGCCAATCAGAACAGCAGTCAGAAAGCCAAATTAAAAAAAAAAAAAACATTAAAAATAAAGCAATATGAGACCTATGGGATAATATCAAGCATGCCAATCTATGTGTAATAGGGATCCCAGAAGAAGAAAGAGAAAAGGGGATAGAAAAAGTATTTGAAGAATGTATGGCTGAAAACTTCCTAAACTTAAAGAAGGAAACAGATGTCCAGGTACAGGAAGCACAGCAGGCCCAAACAAGATGAACTGAAACAGACCTACACCAAGATATTATAATTAAAATGCCAAAGTTAAAGATAGAGAATTCTAAAGGCAGCAAGGGAAAAACAGAGTTCATGACAAGGGAACCTCCATAAGGCTATCAGCTGATTTCTCTACAGAAACGTTGTAGGCCAGAAGGGAGTGGCAAGATTTATTGAAAGTCCTAAAAGGGAAAAACTTGCAACCTAGGATACTCTACCCAGCAAGATTATCCATTTAGAACAGAAGGAGAGATAAAGGATTTGTCAGACAAGCAAAAACTAAAAGAATATAGCAATACTAAACCTACCCTAAAATAAACATTGAAAGGTCTTCTCTAAATAGAAAAGAAGCAAGAATCTATAAGAAAGAGAAAATCACAATTGGAAAGTAAACCACTTAGATAAGCCAGTACATAGATTATTTAAAAAATCAAAAATTTCTGTGAAGGCAGTGATAACAACAATGAACAGCAAAATGATAAACATGAAGATGTAAAAGAGGACATCAAAATCATAAAATGTGGGGGAGGAGAGTAAGAAAATACAGATTGTTTAAAAAAATGTGTTTGAGCCTATAGACTATCAGTCTAAACCAAGTAGATATAGGAAGGGCTTAACATACGTGAAAAACAGGGTAACCACAAATCAAAAACATACAGTAGATTCACAAAAACCAAAAAGAAGAGAACACAAGCATAATACAAAAGAATACCATTGAACCACAAATGGAAAAGCAAAAAGAAAAAGAAAGGAACAAAGAAGAAATACAAAGTCAACCAGAAAACAAGGTTTAAAATGGCAATAAATGGATATCTATCAATAATTACCTTAAATGCCAAGAAACTAAATGATTCAATCAAAAGACATAGAGTGGTAGATTGGATTAAAAAAAAAAAGAGAGCCTATAATATGCTGCCTTAGAAGAGACCCACTTTAGGGCAAAGGACACACGTAGATTGAAAGTGAAGGGATGGAAAAAGATATTTCATGCAAACAGAAATGACAAGAAAGTGGGGGTAGCCATACTCATATCAGACAAAATAGACTTTAAAACAAAAGATAAAAATGACACTATATAATGGTAAGAGGATCAATAGGAGAAGAGGATATTAAATTCGTTCATGTATGTGAACCCAATATAGGAGCACCCAAATACATAAAACAAATAAGATATAAAGGAAGAAATTGATGGGAATACAATTAATATTAGGAGACTTTAACAACCCACTGATATCAATGGACAGATCTTCCTGAGAGAAAATCACTAATGCAATGGAGATTCTAAATGACACAATAAAACAGTTAGACTTAATTGATATTTTCAGCACATTACATCCAAAACAACCAAAATAAACATTCTTTTCAAGTGCACATGGAACATTCTCTAAGATTAAACACATAATAGGACACAAAACACACCTAAACAAATTTAAGAGGATAGAAATTATTTCAAGCATCTTTTCTGATTATAAAGGCATGAAACTAGATATCAATCATAGAAAAAGAAATGAGAAAAAAACCTATTACATGGGAAAAAAACAACACATTACTAAAATACCAATAAATTAAAAGTATCTAAATTAGAAGGAAAGAGGTAAGATTTTCATTATGTGCAGATGACATGATACTATATATAGAGAACTCAAGGGCTCCACACAAAAACTACAAGGACTGATAAATGAATTCAGCAAGGTAGTAGGATACAAGATTAACATACAGAAATCAGTTGTATTTCTTTACACTAACAATGAAATATCAGAAAGGGAATGTAAAAAAAACAATACGTTTGAAAATAGCACCAAAAAAAAAAAAATACTTAGGAATAAACCTGACCAAGGAACGAAAGACCTGTATGCTAAGAAATATAAAACATTAATAAAGGAAATTGAAGATGATTGAAAGAAATGGAAAGCTATCCCATGCTCTTGGATTGGAAGAATTAATATTGTTAAAATGGTCATACTACCCAAAGCAATCTACAGATTTAATGTGATATCTATCAAATTACCCATGACATTTTTCACAGAACTAGAACAAACAATCCTAAAATTTATATGGAACCATAAAACATCCAGAATTGCCAAAGCAATCCTGAGGAAAAAGAATAAAACTGGAGGCATAAACCTCACAGACTTCAGACAATACTACAAAGCTATAGTAATCAAAACAGTGTGGTATTGGCACAAAAACAGACATATGGATCATTAGAACAGAATAGAGAGCCCAGAAATAAACCCACACACCTATAGTCAATTAATCTTTGACAAAGGAGGCAAGAATATACAATGGGGAAATGACAGTCTTTCCAGCAAGTGGTGTTGGAGAAGCTGGACAGTTACATATAAATCAATGAAGTTAGAACACACCCTCACACCATACACAAAAATAAACTCAAAATGGCTTACAAACTTAAATATAAGACATGACACCAGAAAACTCATAGAAGAGAACACAGGCAAACCATTCTGTGACATAAATAATACCAAAGTTTTCTTAGGGCAGTCTCCCAAGACAACAGAAGTAAAAGCAAAATAAACAAATGTGACCTTATCAAACCTATAAGCTCTTGCATAGCAAAGGAAACCATAAATAAAATAAGAAGACAAACTATGAAATGGGAGAAAATATTTTCAAATGAGGTGACAAACAAGTGCTTAAGTTCCAAAATATACAAACAGCTCATACAACTCAATAACAAAAAAACAAACAACCCAGTCAATAAATGGGCAAAGACCTAAATAGACATTTCTCCAAAGAAGACATACAGATGGCCAATAGGCACATGAAAAGATGCTCAGCATCACTAATTATTTGAGAAATGCAAATCGAAACTACAATATAGTATCACCTCAAACCAGTCAGGATGGCCATTAGAAAGTCTACAAATAATGAATTCTGGAGAGGGTGTGGAGAAACAGGAACCCTCCTACACTGTTGGTGGAAATGTAAATTGGTGCAGCCACTATGGGAAACAGTATAGAGGTTCCTCAAAAAACTAAAAATAGAGTTGATCCAGCAATCTCACTCCTGGGTATATATCCCGACAAAACTATGAATCGTAAAGATACATGCACCCCAATGTTCATAGCTGCAGTATTTACAATAGCCAAGACATGGAAACAACCTAAATGTCCATCAACAGATGAATGGATAAAGAATATGTGGTATGTACATATGATGGAATAATACTCAGCCATAAAAAAGAATAAAATAATGCCATTTGCAGCAACATGGATGGACCTAGATATCATTGTACTAAGTGAAGTCAGACAGAGAAGGACAAATGCCGTACGATATCACTTACATGTGGAATCTAAAATATGACACAAATGAACTTGTCTATAAAACAGAAACAGACTCACAGATATAGAGAACAGACTGGTGGATGCCAAAGGGGAGGGGGATGAGGGAGGGATTGGGAGTTTAGGATTAGGAAATGTAAACTATTACATATGTATAACTGAATCACTTTGTTGCATGCCAGAAACTAACACCAAATTGTAAATCAACTTTACTTCAATAAAATAAATTTAAAAAAATATACCAGGTATTAGAAAATATGTGCAAAATATGGAATAGAACAGTGGCAATAGACAAGCGTTCTCCAGAATTGTTTCATGTGAAAACTGAAAGGTGTTAAAGGAAAGGAGCACAATTATGGGGTGACAGGGTGCTCTTTTATCATAATATGTGTGAGTAATGCTGGATACTCTGTATTCTTCTTGGAGTTCACAATGTTTATAAACATATAAAAAATGTGGAAAAGTTTTCCATTAAATAATAATAATCCTATTATTTTAAATCTGATGTTTAATAAATATATAGCCTTACATAACATTTGATTATTATATTTCTGCAAATCTATTAATGTTTTCTGAAAATGTTGCACTCAACGCAATTTGAGCCATGTAATAATATTTGCATTTACAGTCTGCTGTTCTGCTGCTATATGCTGAAAACAGTAAACTTTTTAAAACTCTTTTTCCACCAAACACAATTATGCCTAACAGTATTTTTTAAGTATAATAAAAAAGTGTGTGTTGAATATATAATTGTGAACAACAATGATGAGATTATTACCATTTGAGAAAGAGCCAAACCAAAGAATCAGCATTTAAATTTCCATTTTGTTTCCACAAACAATAAAAGCAAACTAGAAATATCTATTTATTACATTGTCCTATGATGAGGGTTAGCAAATGTTAAGAAATAAATATTCCACTATACACTGTATCCAATATCTGCTCAATTCCACGTAGAACATTTTACGTAATAGCTCCATAATTGTACACCAGAACTGTCCAGAGAGCTTGTTAAAAATCTTATTCTTACCACCTATCTTGTAATAAAGTAAGACTGGGTGGAGCCCAGGAGTTCACATTTATGACACATGACCTAGATGATTCAGACACAGGTGGTTATTACACCACAGTGTTTGGAACACTGGTTTAAAATGAGAGAATTAGACCGCTTGCTTCTAGTATGAATTTGATGCACTATAAAAGTCATTTTTTGAGTTTGAATATACTCCATATTTTTTCATCTCAATTTGCCAAATTGACCAATGGTGAGAAAAAATATAAAGTCCCCAAAGTAGAAGAAAAATTGTACAAGGAGAAAGATAAAAAGTAATGAATTAACATATATTGAATGCCCAATATATCCCAAGATACTTTACTGAGCTTTTAAAAAACAAGTTAGTGCAGATATTGATATAATACAGAAACTAGGGGAAAGGGATCTCAGTACATATAATTTAACTCTGCAATCTAGGGCCAGTGTTGGAATTTGGTTGCATATTGTATTTGATGAGCTATAGAATACAAAGAAAAAAAAAACCTTCTTAAAGCAAACAGACCAACTTTATAATAGTTGCTAAGAGACATGATCAGGAACACCTGATATAGTCAGGTATCCTGATGGATTGGAATTCAAAATACAACGTCTTAAAACAAAATATTATGTAACAACCTAAATGGGAAAAGAATTTGAAAAAGAATATAGATACATGAATAACTGAATCACTTTGCTGTACACCTGAAACTAGCACAACATTGTTAATCAACTATACTCCCATATAATATACAAAGTTAAAAAAAAAAGACAAAATAGAGCTTCTAGATTTCTAATGAAAACAATTATCCACTTCACTAACTCCTTCCCCCATTTCAGGTCTTTGACCAAATATCATTTCAATAACACCCACCATGACCATCATAATAAAAACTGAAAACTGACCTCACATTTTTTGTGACCCATCTTCCCTGATACATTTTTGTAGTTGATTTTTCTTATAATTTACCATTGTTTAACAACCTCAATCACTCATTGTTCCATTGCTGAAGTCTCTTTACTGTTTGGACCTAGTCTCAGAAGACACACAGTGTCACATCTTTCTGATTATGATGGAGTTACAATTTTTCCCAGATTCAGGTTCCTCAAAAAATTAAAAATAGAACTACCTATGACCCAGCAATTTTACTCCTGGGTATTTATCCAAGAAAACCCTGAAAACAGTAACTTGAAAAGATACATTCACCCCAATGTTCATAGCAGCTTTATTTACAATAGTCAAGATACGGAAGCAACACAAGTGTCTGCAAGTGTCTATCAAGAGACGAATGGATAAAGAAGATGTGGAATATATATATATACACACATGCACACTCTATATTATCACTTATATGTGGAATCTAAAAGATAACACGAATGAATGCATACAGCAAAACAGAAACAGACACAGATATAGAGAACAAATTACTGGTTAACAGTGGGGAGAGGGAAGGGAGGAAGGGCAAGATGAGGGTATGAGATTAAGAGATACAAACTACTACATAAAAAATAACTAATTAACAGGGATATATCACACAGCACAACGAAATACAGCCATTATTTTGTAATAACTTTAAATGGAGTATAATCTACAAAAATATTGAATCACTTTGCTGTACACCTGAAACTAATATAATACTGTAAATCAACTATAATTTTTTAAAAAAAGTAGAGAAACTCCAAGGCCAAAAGATGAGGAAAAAAACAAGCCCACTAATGCAATTTGAAATTTCTGGTGCCTGTAATTCCAAGAAGCATGAAACACAGCCCAACTTCTAGAAAGATGAATATAAAACCTCACTCTAAAGTTCTCTTTTTTCAGTAAATATTACTCTATAGAACATGTCAGGTTTTTGACAAAAACTTATAAGCCATGTCAGAAGGCAAAAAGAAACACGTCTGAGGAGACAATGCAATTACCAGAACTAGATTTAGATATGACACAGATCTTGAGCTATCAAATAGAGAATTTAGAATAACTATGATTAATGCATTAATATTTCTGATGGGAAAGGTTGGCAACTTGCAAGTCTAAATAGGTCATGTCAACAGAGATATAAAACAATAAGTAAAAGGGGAGGGGAGGAAATCCTAGATATCAAAAACAAATGTAAAAGAAATGAAAATACCTTTTACTGACTCATCAGTAGACTCAACAAGATAAGGAGAAAAATCGGTGAACTTGAAGAAAATTCCTGAAATGAAATAAAAATGGAATAGATTAGTGGTTGCCAGATAGAAGGGGAAGGGTTGAAAGGGTAAAATACAGGGTACTCTAATGGGAAATACAAACTATTAAGTATTTGTCAAAATTCATAGAACTTTATAGAAAGACAGAAAAACCTTAGTAATGTATGCAAACTATTAAAAAAATGATTCAAGAGGCTTGGGAATAGGAAGCTGGAGTGCAGAATCTGACAAAAGAATCTAACTGTGTTACAAATGTATGAAACAACATCAATGAAGGGAATTCACCTTTCAGGGGAAAGGTGCTGACCTGAGAAACTTTGGAAGTGAGTGGAGTCTGTAAGACAGGAATTAAAAACAAACTAAAAAACAAAAAACTGTCCATAAGCACTGTACTTTAGTTGGTACGGTTGTTTTCCACACGGGTATCAGTGAACAATTCTGAAAACATGGTACTTGTCTGATGAAACTGAATAAGTGAATGGATACTGAATGGTCAGGTCCAGGTTTCTCACTGTTGGAGTGAAGGTCACAGACAATCAAGGGGAGGAGATTAGAATGATCCATGTTGAAATGGATTAGAATTGGAGACAGTCGGTATGAACTCATGTTTCACTTAATATGGAAACCGATGATTACATACAAAAATATTTGCATATGTGTATATACACCAATTCATATACACACTTGTATTTCCTTGCTCTGTCAGCTGAGAGGGCCTAAAAGTAAGGGCACCCCAGTAGCAAAGAGCACAGCTATCATCCAGGTCTATTCCATTTTCCAATAAAAGGAACTCACTTGTTAAAAAAAAAAGGTTGATTCTAGACTATGGAACGGAATAGGCAAGATGAGCCTGGAGCATCTTGTAGTACCAGAAAGTAAAGAACATTAAAAACAAGCAAACAAATAAAAATCCTCAAAAGTAGGAATATGCTAAAGGGACTCAGAGTCCAACTGAGAGTTCTCAATGGCCAAAGCTGGAACAATCTGAACAACAAAGTTAATTACTGTTGGATTATAATTAAACATGTAAAATGAATAGCCATCAGAACTGAACAAATACAAATACATAATCGAATAAATAGATGGTAAAGAATAGACAAATCTCCTATGCAAATGAATTTCAGAGTAGATTCTTCCCTCTGAAGAAGGAGGAGCATATCACCCTTCTCCTTAAGTGTGGCTTGTGTATACTGACTTCCTCTCAAAGAGTGCAGTTTGGAAAGGGGGGATTAAAGAATAACTTTACAGTGGAGAAACCTGACAAATACTAGTTCAGTCAAATGATCAAGGTTCACATCATCAGCAATAAGTTTAAATGACAGCATGTACTCTTGATAAGCTGTGTTGAAAATGGTACTTCACCCCTGTGGTCTTCCTTTCCAATCTCAAAAATACAGTCTAACCATGAGAACAACATCAGACAAATCCCAATGGAAGAACATTCTACAAAATACCTAACCAGTAATTCTCAAAACTGTCAGGATCATGAAAAACAAGAAAAATTTGAGCAGCTGTTATAGCCCAGAGGAACCTAAAGAGACATGATAAATAAATGTAATGGGATATTCTAGCTGAAATCCTGAAACACCAAGAGAACATTAGGGAAAAACTAATGAAACCTGAATAAAGTATGGAGTTTAGTTAATAACAATGTATCTTTTCAAATTAGTGTTTTTGGTTTTATTCAGATATATACCCAGGAATGGAATTGCTGGATCATATGGTAGTTCTATTCTTAGATTTTTAAGAAACCTCCATACTTTTTCCACAGTGGCTGCACCAATTTACAGTCTCACCAACAAGTGAACAATGGTTCCCTTTTCTCCACATCCTTGCCAACATTTGTTATTTGCATTCTTTTTGATGACAGCCATTCTGACAGGTGTGATGTGGTATCTCATCGTGGTCTTGATTTGCATTTCCCTGATGATTTGTGATATTGAGCATCTTTCCATGTGCCTGTTAGCCACCTGCATTTCCTCTTTGGAAAAAATATTTACAATTGCAAAGTTATGGAAGTATCCTAAGTGTCCATCAAGAGCTAAATAGATTAAGATGAAGTGGTATATATATATACAATGGAATACTACTCAGCCATGATAAAGAAAGAGATTTTGCCATTCACAGCAACATGGATGGATTTGGAGAGAATTATTCTAAGTGAAATAAGTTAGAGAGAGAAAGACAAATATGGTACAATATCACTTATACATGGAATCTAAAAAATACAACAAACAAGTGGATAAAAAAAAATGAAGTAGACTCACAGATACAGAGAACAAACTAGTGGTTACTATTGGGGAGCGGGAAGGAGGGAGGGACAATATAGGGGTAGGGGAAGAAAAAAGTGTTATTATGGGCTTATATGAAATCATGTGTGTGAAACTTTTGAAAAATGTAAAGCACTATGGAATTTAAAGAATCTTTCATTCAATAAAAAATGCATATGCATATACATATATTCTGTACAATGACAATGTATAAAATAAAAATGTTTATATAAAGTATTAAAATTCTTGAAAAAATGTATCAAGTTGATTCAATAGTTGTGACAAGTGTATAATAGTAATGTAGGAGGTTAACAATAGGAGAAACTAGAGAGGGTGTACAGGAATTGTCTGTACCATTTTTGTTACATTTCTATAAATCTAAAACCACCTAAGAACAAAAATTTTTTAAAACACATAAGTAGTTTTAAAAACAGATTATGCTAACATAATGTGTCTTACATGTATATATGCATATGTATGTATGTATAAATGTAAATATACACATACATATATAAATATATGGAAAGAGTAGAATGAATGACCATGAGCGACTTCCAGAACTTTGAGGAATCAAGATGATGTTCAAATTTAATCTAAGAGGCCTACAGTGACTATACAAGATTCTCTACTTTACTTGTTCTCAACCAAGGCTACATATTCTAATCATCTGTGGAAATTTTTAAAAATAGGGCTATATTGATATACAGCTCCCTCCCTAAGAGATTCTGATTTAATTGTTTTGTGATGGGACCTCATTATTTCTTTTTTTGTTATTGTTAGAGTAGTAAACCTATTTTATTTCAGGACTTACCATAAGGCTAGAGCATTCAAGACAATGTGGTGTGAGCAAAACTAGCGAAAATTAGATCAATGAAACAACTTGGAAAGTTTAGAAATCCACCTGGGACTTCCCTGGCAGTCCAGTGGTAAAGAGTCTGCCTTCCAATGAAAGGGATGTGGGTTTGATTCCTGGTCGGGTAACTAAGCTCTCACATGCCACGGGGCAACTAAGCCTGTGTGCCACAACTACTGACCTTGCACCCCTCAATGAGAGAGCCTGCATGCTGCAAACTACAGAGCCCACGTGCCCTGGAGCCCACACACCACAACTAGAGAGAGAAAACCCACACACCACAACTACTGAGCTCGCATGCCTCAATGAGAGAGCCCACATGCTGCAAACTACAGAGCCCACGTGCCCTGGAGCCCACACACCACAACTAGAGAGAGAAAACCTGCACGCCACAACTACTGAGCTTGCATGCCTCAACGAGAGAGCCCACGTGCTGCAAACTACAGAGCCCACATGCTTTGGAGCCCACGCACCACAACTACAGAGACCATGTGCTCTGGAGCCCACGCCCGACAACTAGAGAGAGAAAACCTGCACGCCACAACTAGAGAGAAACCTGCAAGCCTCAACAAAGATCCTGCATGCCTCAACAAAGATCCTGCATACTGCAACTAAGACCTGACACAGCCAAAAAAAATTTCAAAAATAAATAAAAATAAATAATTAAAAAATTAAAAAAAGAAATCCACCACTTACACTTTCTTTTAATTTTTATTTTTTTATTGAAGTATAGTTGACTTACAATGTTGTATTTGTTCTGGTGTACAACATAGTGGGCCCACATTATGTCTTAAGAGTTATCATGTGCTTCTGTTATTGAGTTATAATTGAAAAACCACTTTCTAGTTCATTTATTCTAAACTTTTATACTTATTTGATAATATATAAAAATTATTTCATTAATGGAAAACACTTCATTAAATTTAAAGTCTAAAATATAAATATAAATATATACATATATATAAAATATATATGATGTAACTGAGTTACATCATAAGTTGCATTTTAAAAGCAATTAATAATTCGATCAACTAAGTTTTGTGTGAGAGGAAAACACATGACACTATTTACATTCAATACTCTCCTAATAGGCAGAACCCTGGGTTTGTCCATTCATTGTCCACAAGTGCTGTCCGGCTCTATCTAAACTGAGTAAATGTTCTATAATCTGCACTGTCCAATATGGTAGCTAATAAGTGTATGTGGTTATTGAGCATTTAAAATATGAGTACTGTGAATAAATAACCAAATTTTTAATTTTTAAATTTTAAATAATTTAAATTTAAATAGCCATATGAAGCTAAAATGGTTACCATGTTGGACATCATATTCTAGACATTTGTTCTGCAGAATCTGAAATAAGTGAGAGGTACTAAGACCGAATCTTATTAGTTTTTATACAAATGTGTAGAGTCCTATTGGTGAAGATGATGAAATTGATATAAAATATGAAAATAGTGAAGTAAGAAAAGACAAAATATCCAAAGTGATGAAGGAGTAAAGAACGAGGAAAGAAAAGTTTTGGATAGAGCTTGAGTGGGTATGCAATGGTTTGATAAAATTCCTTACTGCACTTTGAATAAGTATGCAAGCAGATAATGTAAGCAATATAAATTTCAATATCTCTTTTCAATGAAGTTTCTTTAATGAAATACATATTGTAATGTCTGCTAAACCAGAGGTGTCTATATGTCATTACTCACATGATTATTATTTAAAAGAAGGTGTCATTATATGGGCAATTAATCTCCCACAAAGGAGGCAAGAATATACAATGGAGAAAAGACAGCCTCTTCAATAAATGGTATTAGAAAAACTGGAGAGCTACATACAAAAGAATCAAACTGGACTACACTCTCACAACATGCACAAAAGTAAATTTTAAATGGATTAAAGACCTGAAGCCATAAAACTTCTAAAAGAAAACATAGGCAGTACACTTTTTGACATGGGTCTCAATAATAATTTTTTGGATATGTCTCCTCAGGTAAGGGAAACAAAAGCAAAAATAAACAAATGAGACTAAATCAAACTAAAAAGCTTTTTCACAGTGTAGGAAACTATCAACAAAATGAGAAGGCCACCTACTAAATGGAAGAAAACATTTGCAATTGATATAACTGATAAGGAGTTAATATTCAAAATATACAAATACCTCATACAACTCAACATCAAAAAGCAACTCAATTAAAAAATGGGCTGAGGATCTGAATAAGCAATTTTCCAAAGAAGACATACAGATGAGGAATAGCATGTGAAAAGATGCTCAACATCACTAAACATCAGGGAAATGCAAATCAAAACCATGCTGAGATATCACCTCACACCTGTCAGAATGGCCATCATCAAAAAGATAACAAATAAAAAATGTTGTCGAGGATGTGGAGAAAAAGGAACCCTTGTGCCATTGTTTGTGGAAATGTAAATTGGTGCAGCCTCTATGGAAAACAGTATGACGATTACTCAAAAACTTGAAAATATAACTACAATATGATCCAGGAGTTTGACTTCCAGACACTTCTCCAAAGAAAACAAAAACACTAATTAGAAAAGATATATGCACCCCTATATTCAGTGCAGCATTATTTACAATAGCCAAGATATAGAAGCAACTCAAGTGCCCATCAATAGATGAATGGTTAAAGAAGATATATTTACACACACGGAATGTTAGTCATGGAAAAGAATGAAATCTTGCTATTTGTGACAACATGGATGATGTAGAGGGTGTTAGTTAAGCGAAATAAGTCAGAGAGAGAAAAACAAATACTGTCTGAAACAAATGAACAAACATAACAAAACAAACAGTCACAGATACAGAGAATAAACAGGTGGTTGCCAGGGTGGAGGGAGTGGGCGAAGGAGAAATAGGGGAGGGAGATTAAGAGGTGCAAACTTCCAGTTACAAAATAAATGAGTCACAGTGATGACATGTACAGCATGAGGAACATAGTCAATAACTATGGTGTATCTTTGTGTGTTGACATATAGTAACTAGACTTATCCTGGTGATCATTCTGAAAAGTACAGAAATACCAAATCACTATGCAGTGTAACAGGAACTAACATAGTGTCACAGGTCAATTATACTTCAAAAACAAACTCACCAAAAAAAGTGATCAGATTTGTGGTTATCAGAGGCAGGTGGTTAGGGGCAGGGCGAATTGGATGAAGGCAGTCAAAAGTTACAAATTTCCGGTTATAAGATAAATAAGTACCAGGGATGTAATGTACAACATGATAAATATAATTAACACTGCTGTATGTTACAGATCAAAGTTGTTAAGAAAGTAAATTCTAAGATTTCTCATCACAAGAAGAATTTTTCTCCATTTCTTTAATTTGATATCTATAGGAGATGATGGATGTCCACTAAACCTACTGTGATAATCATTTCATGATGTATTTAAGTCAAATCATTATGCTGCATACTTTGAACTTATACAGTGCTATATGTCAATCATATGTCAATAAAACAGGATGAAAATTTAAAAAATAATATAAATAAGATGCCAAATACGTATCATTTCATCTGGAGATAAGAGAGATGTGCACCTCCCATTTCCCTATCATATGGATTATACGTTCTTCCTACATGCTATGACAAAATTCTGCACTTTCTCAAGTATTAAACTACTCATCTTTTTGGAAATTGCATTTTTGCATGTTCTCCACACACTAGATTATACAAACAGAAGAGTACACACCTAAATGTTGTATATTTAATTAATATAATGTATATTATATATTAAAAACACTCATAAAGCCTCTTTCACCAAGAAAATTAAAAAATAGAGATCTATATCTACATCTATATCCATACATCATGTTATTATCTATTTCAAAACCTACATATAGATTACATCTATTCTTTGTATATATCAAAAATTTTGCAATTAAGAAAAGTCCTTATTGAAAACTAGAAGGAAACTAATTCTAACCCAGCCAAAGGTACAGATCAAAGAAATTCAGTGTTTATTTATATACTACACCAGAAAAGCTGTAGTCTAACATGAAACATACTACCAAAGATTACAAAAATATTGAGATATATATATATACATATGTCTTTTAAAGGTTGACTACTACAACAGTTATATGTTCTATAGTTACATGTGAGCCTGCAATACTAGCTGTATGTCAGAATCTACAGTACAAGTTCAGAGCCTTTAAAATATTGAAGATCGTACACATATTTAACAAGGAGAAGACTCAGGACCACATAAAATATCTGTGAAAGTCTTCCTTAACAGCTAGATATAGATTAACTCTACAAATTTTAGAGGCATAAAAGTACAGTTTGAAATACAGATGTTACATAAAGGTAAATATTGTTTGAATATAAAGAAACATATTTCAGGATGAC
The DNA here is from genome assembly GCF_028564815.1 of Eubalaena glacialis. Lineage (NCBI taxonomy): Eukaryota > Metazoa > Chordata > Mammalia > Artiodactyla > Balaenidae > Eubalaena > Eubalaena glacialis. Next base: position 7,426,295 of record NC_083718.1, on the reverse strand, counting down.
AATCTTATGAATAAGTGCATTCATTGGAAATGTTTCAGCAGAGAAAATGACCATCTATTCAGAATGGAAGAGAAAGTCTGTGTAATTTATTTTATGGTTATATGAATTCAAAATTTGGTAATTACTATACTATGAAAATATTTGAAATCGCATCACCACTTGAAACATGTTTCCTCCATTGCTTTTCAATCATTACAGATTTACTGTTCGTGTTCCCAAGACCTTTCTTCCTCTTAAATGTGTATTTCATGTTATTAGAACAAACAAGACTTTGATTTTACTTCTATCCCTTTCCACCATGGTGTTCCAACCTTAAACATTAGAGAGTAAGGAATAAAAAGTGTGTTTAATCTGATAGAAAGCAAACCAATGACAAGAGATTTTTCTAAGCATCATAGGAGCCTTCCTACCCACACTTGCCTAAATAGGAAATGCAGGATGGGTACACCATGGATTCATCCCATCTTCCCAGGCTGTCAAAGCTCAGCTGAGTTGTTGAGAAGACAGCAGAGAGACAAAGAGTGCTCAGCCATCAGGCGCCAGAGTAGCCCATCAAAGCAACAAGTCAAAAATGAAAGAATTAAGCCTTTGATCTCTTATGGTGATGGTAAATCAAGTTCTAAACTGGAGAACGCGCCAACTCCCCCTGTTCCACTTTCCTCCGTGGAAGGCACACTGTTCAGAGTCAGGTGCATCAGCACAGACCTGGGGGTCTCTCAGTATTGAGGAAGCCCCAACAAAGGCTCCAGCACTGAGGCCAGGGGAGGGAGTAGAGTGAAGGCTAGGAGAGGAGAAGTGCTGTGTACTGAGTCAGAGTGGGGAAAGGTGTCCTCAAGGCTTCCCCTTCCACAGCCTCCCCAGGATGCATAAAGAGGCTTGGGGGAGGAGCCAGAATAAGACTTCTAAATTAGCCACAGACAAAGAACCTAAGACCACAAGTATGCCAAAAGCATGACCACTAGGGGGGCCTGAGTCCTCGACTGCAACTCCCTTTAGAGACTGCCATGCACTGGCTGCACACCAAGTCTGCTGTGGGAAGGGCAAATTTCCCCCATGCACCTGGCAGGTAAAGACTTTGTAATGACCTATGATCTAGCCTGAAAAATCACACAGAGGTTTTTAACCAGGAGCGGAACTGCTCACAGTCAGTTTATATAGTTAGGCTGGGGTTTAGGTTGGGACCAGAAGTAGGACCACACTCAAAAAAATTTAATCTTATTTTATAAAGAGCATGGATTAAATCCATCCCTGATTTAAACCTTACTTGATAATGACGTTCAGCTGTCGGACTGCCATATGCTGAGAAATATCTATATGTAGTTAAAATATAAATGAAACTTGTCTGTGGATGCTAAAAAAAATAGAGCAGAATGTTATATTGGCACAAATAAATTGAAGATTTCCTAATTAGAAGTGTTCAAGGAGATATGCATAATTATATAGTTTTAGATTTGGAAATAATCTGATGTATCAAAGCCAATCTATTGATTTTACATAGGCCTATGAAAAAGTAGGCATATATTAAAAAGTTTATCTAAGTTCACAGGATTAATAATGGTATAGCTGAGGCTAATAACTAGAGCATTGATTCATAATTCCATGAACGTTCTTCTACATCACATTATTTTGAAGTCAAGAGCCATATCATATACCATCACAGAAATAGCATGAAATAATACTCAACAACCCTAGCACAGTTTGGAGTCCTTTACCTAGAAATTTCATATTCAAACTGCAGAAAACCAAAAGTGAACAAAAAAATAATGAAAGAACCCAGAGGGGGGAAAGATACTCTACCAACAGAGGAATAAGTATAAAAATTACATCAGACTTCTCTTCAAAAATCACACAAGTAAAAATAGTGAGTGAAATATTGAAAGTACTGAAAGAAAAAATAACTAGAATTGGATATTGCATATCTGGCAAAACTATCCTTCAAAATAAAGAAGAAATAAAGACTTAATTGGACAAATAAATAATGCATGAATTTGTCACCACTAGACCTGTCTTGCGAGAAATGATAAAAAGAAATCAGAGAGAAAGAAGTGATAAAATCTAGAGCCTTGGATTTACATAAACAAAGTGAGAGTGTTAGAAAACAAATACAATATTTTCTTTTCCTATTCTTATTTGATAAACAGAGAACAGTTTGTTCAAATTAAGAATAACAACAATATACTGTATTTTCATAGTCTATGGATAAGTGAAATGAATGACAATTTTATAAGGGATGGGAGCGAGGAAGTGGAAACACTCTGTTTTATGGTATCTGCACTACCCATAAAGCAGTATAGTGTTAATTAAAAGTGGACTTAAATTAGTTGTAAATCAATACTACAAACACTGGAGCAACTGCTAACTTAAAAAAAAAAGTATAATTGATATACTAAGAAGAGAAAGAGAAAGCAGAAACATGAAAACACACCAAACCAAAAGAGGTAGAAAAAAGTACAATTAAAAAATATTCTTATTTTTTGTCCTTGTATTCTCAATATACAAAAAAATTTTAAAACTGAGCAACGAGAAAAGAATCAATCCAATTAAAAAATGGACCAAAGAACCTCATCAAAGAAGATGTAAAGATAGCAAATAAGCATTTGAAAAGGTGCTCCCCATAATACATCATTAGGAAATTACAAATCAAACAATGAGTATCACTATACACCTATTAGAATGACTAAAATTCAAAACTGACAATATCAAATTCTGATGACAATTAAACCACAGGACTGTCATTCATTACTGGAAGGAATGCAAATGGTACAGCTGCTTTGGAAGACAGTTTGGTAGTTTCTGACAAGGCTAAACATAGTCTTATCATATGGTTCAGCAAATCTGAATGAGTTGAAATTTATATTCACATAGAAACCTGCATTAAAATGTTAGTAGTAGCTTGATTCATAATTGCTGAAAACTGAAAGATAAGAAAACTGTGATAAATCTATACATTAGAATATTATTCGGTTATTAAAAAAAAACAGAATAAGGTGTCAAGCCACAAAAAGACATGGAGTAAAACTGACCAGGACCTTCTGGGCCTCTTGGGCCTCTTGGACACAAGCCCCTCTGTGTCCCCTACCTCTTGTTTGTAGAAAAAAACCTGAGTCTCTTAGGCCTTCCTTCCCTGTGTTCTAAAGCACAAACTCAAGCATTTAATGATTAGAGAAGAGAAAAAACCAGAAACAAAGAAAAAGCAGTCAAGCAAGAAAAGGAATAATAACTAAAACAATATCAACCATAAAACAGACTCACAGGACCCTTTGTTTCTCCTTGAGGGATATAGATAACAATCCCTCTCACATTCTTGAGTTGTTTTTACAGGAACCAGGGCCCCACCAATTGGAAACTTCTGACCACAAGCACATAGACTCTAAACCGGTTGGTGCCACAAGACTGATGACTTAGATTTCCGCAATATCACCCTATTACCTCACCACCAACCAATCAGAAAATTGTCCACAAGCTGATCATGCATCCTACCACCCTTATCCCAACACTGTCTTTAAAAACCCTTGCCTGAAAGCCATTGGGGAGTTTGGCTCTTTTGAGCATGAGCTGCCCATTAACCTTGCTTTGTGCTCTGCAATAAATGCTATACTTTCCTTCACTAAAACCTGGCATCTGTAAATTGGCTTTGCTGTGGATCAAGTGACTGGACCTGAATTTGATTCAGTCACAGGAGGAATCTTAAATGATTATTGCTAAGCAAAAGAAGCCAGTCTGAAAATGCTACATTCTATATGATTCCAACTATATGATACTTTTGGAAAAGCAAAACTATAGAGATAATGTAAAATCAGGGCAGGGAAGGAGGAATAGGTAAAGCACAGGGCATTTTTACGGCAGTGAGTGAATCTATTCTGTGTGATATCATAATGGTGAATTCACAGCATCATCCATTTGTCAAAATCCATTGAAATTTGAAACACTAGGAGTGAACCATGATGTAAACTATGGACTTCGTTAATGATAATGCATCAGTATTGGTTCATCGAATCTAACAAATGTATCACTAATGACAAATGCTAAAAAAGGGAAAATTGTGACAAGGGAAGCACTGTATGACAACTCTTTGGAAATATAAAACTCTAAAAAATATCATCTATTAATTTTAAAAAGTTACACATTTAATTTGCCAAGCGTAGCATAGCTGTTGAAAGCCTACAAACTTATATTGTCAGTTTAGAAACTAGTTTTTCTTTCAATATGTCATATATTAAAATTATTATAATCAGAGTGCTGATTAGACTGGATGATATAAAAAATGGAACAGTTATATGCATCTACCTCCATTATAGGAGAGCAGCTGACTGTGAAACTGTTGATTCTTAGATTGTGTTACACTGGCCTCTAAGTAGCCCCAGGATGAGCACTGACAAAGTATGCACAGTGAAAATCCTTTTTTGTTTTCCCTGTGTTGTCAAGTTTGATAATCCTTGATTGGATTCTTGCACTTTATTTTTATCTGTGTTAACAAGTTTAATCCAAAGGCAGTCATGTAGGGCGACTTTGCAACGTCTATGTTCTTATTACTAATGTGTTGATTTTATAATTTTAACTGTAAGAAAGCAGTATAATTTCTACCATTTTACCATTATTTAGGTCATTTTCATGTAGTTCCCAGTAATGAAAAAGCATACATCCTTGGAGGTCAAATCACTCCATTTAATTATGAGCTCCTATTAGGTAAAATTATTGTCATTTAGCTTTACATTACCAAGTGTAGCATAGTATCTGCCAAGTAAATCATGGTCCATAAATGTTTCCAAACAGAAGTTAAAATAAGAAAAAATAACATTAAAGTGAGTAAAAAATATAACTCTTCAGAATTAATTCTTCACTAAAGTGTACAGAGGAGCTCTTTATGTCCCACAAAGGAAAAGTTAATTTTTCTATGTGAATTAGCTGTGTAAGACTTGGTACTTAACAATATATATTTAATACGATTTGACACATTTCTGTATTGGATTTTTCTTATCTGTTCTAGAGGGTCTTTGGCTAGACTCCTTCATGGGAAAGGGGATATAAGACAGTCATTTTAGGTAGCAACCTATTACATAGTTCACCAAAGAATGACACTGGGAAAATTTTAGACAAAAAAAGACAGTTAGTATGTAACTGTGCCAAAACTATTCCCATTGAGAGGAAATCAAAGTAACTGGATAAGCACTGTACAAAAGCCCCTAGCACTGGAATTAAAATTTCCAACTGATTCTTTTACTTTGCTCTGGTATAATCTGACACAGAGAGTTCTTGGAATCATTTGAAAACGAATTTTGTTACTATCCCAGCAATTCATGCATAATTCGCTAAAAGGAAAAGAACAAAATCATTCATTTGAATCTTCATATCAGCACTTTTCAACAGGGAAAGCTGGATGGAAGACACATGGGAAATCTGTACTATTTTGCAACTTCTTGCAAATGTAACATTATTTCAAAATAAACGTTTTTAAAAAAAGATGAGGAGGGAGAACTAAGGCACCAAAATGTTCTCAAGTGATCAAATTTTAACTTCATTAATACAAAAGGAAGACATCTGTTTAATAAATTAATTAATTAATCAACTAATTAAGTGTTTAAAGCAATAGCTACTTCTGAGGAGAAATAATTTTCTTCTATAAGGTTGTCAATATATGTTTTCAATACAATAATTTTAATCCACATCAAGCCTCTTTCTTGTGTGTTGTTACAATGTAGGTGTGTGTGTGTGTGTGTGTGTGTTATTATGATTCTTATGTTTGGATTACAGTCACTCAAGTATAATCTGGTATTTTACTTTTCACAAACTAAAAGTCAAGTTCTCATTTTCTCTTTAATTTCCTTTTTTAAAAAAATTAGTTCTAAGTGAATAATAATTCCCCATCACATGTACATTTTAAAACAGAAAGTTATGTGTTAGTAAATTGAGATTCATCCACAAATCTCACCAAAGATATTGGGAACGCATTTGTTGACTGAAATAAAAATGCGCAAAGAAAAAGTTGTGAGTTGAGTTATATTTGGGGACCTTACTGAACACTATAACCTGGAAGACTCTCAGGTAACTCTCAGGATCTGCTCCGTAGAGGTAAAGGAGGAGCTAAGATGTATATGACTTTTTTTTTTTTTTTTTTTGCTGGAAAAAACCATGTAGTCAAACCTCAAAAGTTTACTTCTAATCTCAAAGAACAGACACTTCAAGTTAAAGATTTCAGTGCTTTTCAGTTTATGGGAAGATGCAAGAATCTGGGGTCGTTTGAATTTTTTTCACTAGATATGCATATTCAACTATCCAGGGGCCAGTATATACAAACTACAGAATGCTTCCTTTTTTTTCTCCATTATGAATTCCTCTCAGGGCGCACTCTCCCTGGGCAACTTCAGTGGTTAATGGATTGATCCTTATAGAACTGGAATGGAAGGCAACATTTTTATTCTCTACACATTTCTAGATCAACATTATGAATGAAAAATAATAAGAAATGTCAAGTTCTCCCAATTAAAATGAATGTTTCATAAACACCCCAAAATATTGTTCATGTACAGACCAAATACTGGGAAGCATAGCTCCCTTAATCAAATATTCTATTTCAAAAACACTACTAACTTGAGTCAAGTCATGGTTTATTACTGATTTGATGCATCATAGCATTTTAGTGTGGTCCCCACTTCTTATTTTATTTCTCATAGTCACAAGTGAAATACCCTGCCACTGACAAGTGAATATCAGTAACATTCAGTGACTGAGACATTTCATGTGTTAAAGGAGCATATTCAATTCCCTCAGAATAATTCTATCAACAGTGATACAATGATTGCCTTTATGATGAAAGTGAAGATTTTAGTAAGCACTGATAGTTTTCAAGCATCATATTTAGTTTCTCTAAGACTGTCAACTGGTCATTTATCTTGAGAAGGCTATTTTGTTGTGTTGTTCTATTTTGACAGTCAGTCATCTGGGTTTACTTGAATCTGATAAAACATAAGAAAGACTCTACAGTCTTAAATGGCTTCTTTTGTGATGCAATATAGATAATGCTATTTGGAAGTTCCTAAATTCCTAATATATTTTTCTTTACAATTGCACATCACCTTAAATTTACTTAACCTTAACATGGATTCTAATAATGCATTTTAAGGAGGCTCAACATTTTAAATTTGAGATATCTTAATTTACATCATTAGGTCACAACACTGTCACTAAGAAATATCTAATAATACAATCTAAAAAAATCCAAGCCAGTAACTGACCTGCTTTATGCTGTAGGGACATAAACTTCTAGTATTTTATCCCCTTAAAGGAAAAATAAAACTGCTGGTAGACATCAAAATGTAAAGAAGCTAGTTTTAGAGAAGTAATTTTTCAAGAATTTATTTCTCATGGGGAAGCTGATTACATATGTGCTTCTCATCATTCAATTTTTAAAATTATATGGATTTCATACACCATGATCAAGTGGGATTTATCTCAGGGATGCAAGGATTCTTCAATGTATGCAAATCAATCAATGTGATACACCATATTAACAAACTGAAGAATAAAAACAATATGATCATCTCAATAGATGCAGAAAAATCTTTTGAAAAAATCCAACACCCATTTATGATAAAAACTCTCCAGAAAGTGGGCATAGAGGAACCCACCTCAACATAATAAAGGCCGTATATGACAAACCCACAGCAAACATCATTCTCAATGGTGAAAAACTGAAAGAATTTCCTCTAAGATCACGAACAAGACAAGGATGCCCATTCTCACCACTATTATTCAATATAGTTTTGGAAATCCTAGCCACAGCAATCAGAGAAGAAAAAGAAATAAAAGGAATACAAATTGGAAAAGAAGAAGTAAAACTGTCACTGTTTGCAGATGACATGATACTATACATAGAGAATCCTAAAGATGCCACCAGCAAACTACGAGAGCTAATCAATGAATTTGGTAAAGTTGCAGGATACAAAATTAATGCATACAAATCTCTTGCATTCCTATACACTAATGATGAAAAATCTGAAAGAGAAACTAAGGAAACATTCCGATTTACCATTGCAACAAAAAGAATAAAATACCTAGGAATAAACCTACTTAGGGAGACAAAAGACCTGTATGCAGAAAACTATAAGACACTGATGAAAGAAATTAAAGATGATACCAACAGATGGAGAGATATACCAGGTTCTTGGATTGGAAGAATCAGTATTGTGAAAAATGACACTATACTACCCAAAGCAATCTACAGATTCAATGCAATCCCTATCAAATTACCAATGGCAATTTTTACGGAACTAGAACAAAAAATCTTAAAATTTGTATGAAGACACAAAAGACCCCGAATAGCCAAAGCAGTCTTGAGGGAAAAAAAACGGAGCTGGAGGAATCAGACTTCCTGACATCAGACTATACTACAAAGCTACAGTAATCAAGACAATATGGTACTGGCACAGAAACAGAAACATAGATCAATGGAACAAGATAGAAAGCCCAGAGATCAACCCACACACCTATGGTCAACTAATCTATGACAAAGGAGGCAAGAATATATAATGAAGAAAAGACAGTCTCTTCAATAAGTGGTGCTGGGAAAACTGGACAGCTACATGTAAAAGAATGAAACTAGAACACTCCCTAACACCATACACAAAAATAAACTCAAAATGGATTAGAGACCTAAATGTAAGACCGGATACTATAAAACTCTTAGAGGAAAACATAGGAAGAACACTCTTTGACATAAATCACAGCAAGATCTTTTTTGATCCACCTGCTACAGTAATGGAAATAAAAACAAAAATAAACAAATGGGACCTAATGAAACTTCAAAGCTTTTGCACAGCAAAGGAAACCATAAACAAGACGAAAAGACAACCCTCAGAATGGGAGAAAATATTTGCAAATGAATCAATGGACAAAGGATTAATCTCCAAAATATATAAACAGCTCATGCAGCTCAATATTAAAAAAACAAACAATCCAATCCAAAAATGGGCAGAAGACCTAAATAGACATTTCTCCAAAGAAGACATACAGATGGCCAAGAAGCACATGAAAAGCTGCTCAACATCACTAATTATTAGAGAAATGCAAATCAAAACTACAGTGAGGTATCACCTCACACCAGTTAGAATGGGCATCATCAGAAAATCTACAAACAACAAATGCTGGAGAGGGTGTGGAGAAATGGGAACCCTCTTGCACTGTTGGTGGGAATGTAAATTGATACAGCCACTATGGAGAACAAGATGGAGGTTCCTTAAAAAACTAAAAATAGAACTACCATACGACCCAGCAATCCCACTACTGGGCATATACCCTGAGAAAACCATAATTCAGAAAGAGTCATGTACCAAAATATTCATTGCAGCTCTGTTTACAATAGCCAGGACATGGAAGCAACCTAGGTGTCCATCATCGGATGAATGGATAAAGAAGATGTGGCACATATATACAATGGAATATTACTCAGCCATAAAAAGAAATGAAATGGAGGTGTTTGTAATGAGGTGGATGGAGTTAGAGTCTGTCATACAGAGTGAAGTAAGTCAGAAAGAGAAAAAGAAATACAGTATGCTAACACATATATATGGAATCTAAGGGAAAAAAAAAAAAAGGTCATGAAGAACCTAGTGGCAAGATGGGAATAAAGACACAGACCTACTAGAGAATGGACTTGAGGATATGGGGAGGGGGAGGGGTGAGATGTGACAGGGTGAGAGAGTGTCATGGACATATATACACTACCAAATGTAAAATAGATAGTTAGTGGGAAGCAGCTGCATAGCACAGGGAGATCAGCTCGGTGCTTTGTGACCACCTAGAGGGGTGGGATAGGGAGGGTGGGAGGGAGGGAGATGCAAGAGGGAAGAGATATGGGAACATATGTATATGTATAACTGATTCACTTTGTTATAAAGCAGAAAGTAACACACCATTGTAAAGCAATTATACTTCAATAAAGATGTTTAAAAAAAAAAAAAAAACTAAAAATAGAATTACCATATGATCCAGCAATCCCACTACTGGGCATATACCCAGAGAAAACCACAATTCAAAAGGACACCTGCACCCCAATGTTCATTGCAGCACTATTTACAATAGCCAGGTCATGGAAGCAACCTAAATGCCCATCGACAGAAGAATGGATAAAGAAGATGTGGTACATATATACAATGGAATATTACTCAGCCATAAAAAGGAACGAAATTGGGTCATTTGTTGATACGTGGATGGATCTAGAGACTGTCATACAGAGTGAAGTAAGTCAGAAAGAGAAAAACAAATATCGTATATTAACACATATATGTGGAACCTAGAAAAATGGTACACATGAACCGGTTTACAGGGCAGAAGTTGAGACACAGATGTAGATAAATAACATATGGACACTAAGGGGGGAAAGTCGTGGGGGGGTGGGGGTGGTGGTGTGATGAATTGGGCGATTGGGACTGACATGTATACACTGATGTGTATAAAACTGATGACAAATATGAACCTGCTGTATAAAAAAATAAATAAAATTCAAAAATTAAAAATAAAATTAGATGGATTAAAATGGACATTTTTTGAGAATCCAGGTAAATTTTATATAAAATAGTTGGGTTTGAGTGTTAGTTGCATGTGGCATTTTGTGTTTTTACCTGTTTCATAAAGATAAGACATATATTTCATTATTCCATAGAGGAATGATATTTTTAATATTCATTAAAAATTATTTAAAATAAGATACTTCGGTATTTTCATCAGAAAAACATATTGAGTCCAAAATTGCTCAAAAGGTACAGGGAAATCAAGTTTATATTAAATGCTCATTTCAAGGAAATGTGTTGATAGATGATGGGTATTTTTAATGGTTTACTGAACTCTTAGAAGGAAAAGTGGTAAATACATCATAAATAGTAACAGCACAAACTACTGACATCATGAGTAGTTCACTTGACTCCAGAAGATTTGCTCTTTATATTTGATGGCTCAAATTCAGTGCACCTTTTTCTTGGGCTGTGAATAAACCACCACTCAGAACAGACATAAAGGATAATTTCAAAAGAGAGAGAGAGAGATTTCCAGTTATTTTGTAAAAACAAAATTCTCAATTTATTCTTATTCATTTGGTGGTGATTAAAATAAAACAAGAATTTATGTCATAAATTAATTGGAAGAAAGCTGGTGCTGCTACCCAGACACTAGCCAATAATGCCGAGACAGCTGAATATCTTCCTTAGTTCGTTTTTATATATATATATTTTAAACACCTTTATTGGAGTGTAATTGCTTTACAATGTTGTGATAGTTTCTGCTGTATAGCAAAGAGAATCAGATTTATGTATACATATATCCTTATATCTCTTCTCTCTTGCGTCTCCTTCCCACCCTCCCTATCCCACCCCTCTAGGTGGTCACAAGCACCTAGCTGATCTCACTGTGCAATGCAGCTGTTTCCCACTAGCTATTTTACATTTGGTAATGTATATATGTCAATGCTACTCTCTCACTTCGTCCCAGCTTACCCTTCCCCCTCCCTGTGTAATCAAGTCCATTTTTGACACCTGCATCTTTATTTCTATCCTGTCCCTAGGTTCGTCAGAATTTTTTTTTCTTTTTTTAGATTCCATATATATATGTTAGCATACGGTATTTGTTTTTCTCTTTCTAATTTACTTCACTCTGTATGACAGACCCTATGTCCATCCACCTCACTACAAATAACTCAATTGCGTTTCTTTTTATGGCCAAGTAATATTCCATTGTATATATGTGCCACATCTTCTTTATCCATTCATCTGTAAATGGACACATAGGTTGCTTCCATGTCCAGGCTATTGTAAATAGAGCTGCAATGAACATTGTGGTGCATGACTCTTTTGAATTATGGTTTTCTCAGGGTATATGTCCAGTAGTGGGATTGCTGGGTCATATGGTAGTTCTATTTTTAGTCTTTTAAGGAACCTCCATACTGTTCTCCATAGTGGCTGTATCAGTTTACATTCCCACCAAGAGTGCAAGAGGGTTCCCTTTTCTCCACACCCTCTCCAGCATTTACTGTTTGGAGATTTTTTGATGATGGCCATTCTGACCAGTATGAGATGATATCTCATTGTAGTTTTGATTTGCATTTCTCTAATGATTAATGATGTTGAACATTCTTTCATGTGTTTGTTGGCAATCTGTATATCTTCATTGGAGAAATGTCTATTTAGGTCTTCTGCCCATGTTTGGATTGGGTCGTTTGTTTTTTGATATTGAGCTGCATGAGCTGCTTGTAAATTTTGGAGATTAATCCTTTGTCAGTTGCTTCATTTGCAAATATTTTCTCCCATTCTGAGGGTTGTCTTTTCATCTTGTTTATGTTTTCCTTTGCTGTGAAAAAGGTTTTAAGTTTCATTAGGTCCCATTTGTTTATTTTTTTTTTATTTCCATTACTCTAGGAGGTGGGTCAAAAAGGATCTTGCTGTGATTTATGTCATAGCGTGTTCTGCCTATGTTTTCCTCAGGAGTTTGATAGTGTCTGGCCTTGCATTTAGGTCTTTCATCCATTTTGAGTTTACTTTTGTGTATGGTGTTAGGGAGTCTTCTAATTTCACTCTTTTACATGAAGCTGTCCAGTTTTCCCAGCACCACTTATTGAAGACACTGTCTTTTCTCCATTGTATATTCTTGCCTCCTTTATTAAAGATAAGGTGACCATATGTGCGTGGGTTTATCTCTGGGCTTTCTATCCTGTTCCATTGATCTATATTTCTGTTTTTGTGCCAGTACCATACTGTATTGATTACTGTAGCTTTGTAGTGTAGTCTGAAGTCAGGGAGCCTGATTCCTCCAGCTCCGTTTTTCTTTCTCAAGATTGCTTTGGGTATTTGGGGTCTTTTGTGTTTCCATACAAATTGTGAAATTTTTTGTTCTAGTTCTGTGAAAAATGCCAGTGGTAGTTTGATAGGGATTGCATTGAATCTGTAGATTGCTTTGGGTAGTAGAGTCATTTTCACAATGTTGATTTTTCCAATCCAAGAACATGGTATATCTCTCCATCTATTTCTATCATCTTTAATTTCTTTCATTAGTGTCATAATTTTCTGCATACAGGTCTTCTGTTTCCTTAGGTAGGTTTATCCCTAGGTATTTTATTATTTTTGTTGCAATGGTAAACGGGAGTGTTTTCTTAATTTCACTTTCAGATTTTTCATCATTAGTGTATATGAATGCAAGATATTTCTGTGCATTAATTTTGTATCTTGCTACTTTACCAAATTCATTGATTAGCTCTAACAGTTTTCTGGTAGCATCTTTAGGATTGTCTATGTATAGTATCATGTCATCTGCAAACAGTGACAGCTTTACTTCTTCTTTTCCGATTTGGATTCCTTTTATTTCTTTTTCTTCTCTGATTGTTGTGGCTAAAACTTCCAAAACTATGTTGAATAATAGTGGTGAGAGTGGGCAACCTTGTCTTGTTCCTGATCTTAGTGGAAATGGTTTCAGTTTTTCACCATCGAGGATGATGTTGGCTGTGGGTTTGTCATATATGGCCTTTATTACATTGAGGTAAGTTCCCCCTACGCCTACTTTCTGGAGGGTTTTTATCATAAATGGGTGTTGAATTTTGTCAAAATTTTTTTCTGCATCTATTGAGATGATCATATGGTTTTTCTCCTTCAATTTGTTAATATGGTGTATCACGTTGATTGATTTGCGTATATTGAAGAATCCTTGCATTCCTGGTATAAACCCCACTTGATCATGGTGTACGATCCTTTTAATGTGCTGTTGGATTCTGTTGGCTAGTATTTTGTTGAGGATTTTTGCATCTATGTTCATCAGTGATGTTGGCCTGTAGTTTTCTTTCTTTGTGAAATCTTTGTCTGGTTTTGGTGTCAGGGTGGTCTTGTAGAATGATTTTGGGAGTGTCCTCCCTGTGCTATATTTTGGAAGAGTTTGAGAAGGATAGGTGTTAGCTCTTCTCTAAATGTTTGATAGAATTCACCTCTGAAGCCATCTGGTCCTGGCCTTTTGTTTGGTGGAAGATTTTTTATCACAGTTTCAATTTCATTTACTTGTGATTGGTCTGTTCCTATTTTCTATTTCTTCCTGGTTCAGTCTCGGCACGTTGTGCATTTCTAAGCATTTGTCCATTTCTTCCAGGTTGTCCATTTTTTTGGCATATAGTTGCTTGTAGTAATCTCTCATGATCCTTTGTATTTCTGCAGTGTCAGTTGTTCCTTCTCCTTTTTCATTTCTAATTATATCGATTTGAGTCTTCTCACTTTTTTTCTTGATGAATCTGGCTAATGGTTTTTCAATTTTGTTTATCTTCTCAGAGTACCAACTTTTAGATTTATTGATCTTTGCTATCGTTTCCTTCATTTCTTTTTCATTTACTTCTGATCTGATCTTTATGATTTCTTTCCTTCTGGTAACTTTGGGGGTTTTTGTTCTTCTTCCTCTAATTGCCTTAGGTGTAAGGATAGGTTGTTTATTTGAGATGTTTCTTGTTTCTTAAGGTAGGATTGTATAGCTATAAACTTCCCTCTTAGAACTGCTTTTGCTGCATCCCATAGGTTTTGGTTCCTCATGTTTTCGTTGTCATTTGTTTCTAGGTACTTTTTGATTTCCTCTTTGATTTCTTCAGTGATCCCTTGGTTATTAAGTAGTGTATTGTTTAGCCTCCATGTGTTTCTATTTATTACAGATTTTTTCCTGTAATTGATAGCTGGTCTCGTAGCATTGTGGTCAGAAAAGATACTTGATACGATTTCAATTTTCTTAAATTTACCAAGGCTTGATTTGTGATCCAAAATATGATCTATCATGGAGAATGTTCCATGAGCACTTGAGAAGAAAGTGTATTCTGTTGTTTTTGGATGGAATTTCCTATAACTATCAATTAAGTCCATCTTGTTTAATGTATCATTTAAAGCTTGTGTTTCCTTATTTATTTTCATTTTGGATGATCTGTCCATTGGTGAAAGTGGGATGTTAAAGTCCCCTAGTATGATTGTTTGCTCTTTAGTTCTTCTAAGCCCTTGTTAAACGTTTCTTGTATTTTCTCCATTCTATTTCCAAGATTTTGGATCATCTTTACTATCATTATTCTGAATTCTTTTTCAAGTAGACTACCTATTTCCTCTTCATTTGTTAGGTCTGGTGGGTTTATACCTTGCTCCTTCATCTGCTGTGTGCTTCTCTGTCTTCTCATTTTGCTTAACTTACTGTGTTTGCAGTCTCCTTTTCACAGGCTGCAGGTTCCTAGTTTCCATTGTTTTTGGTGTCTGTCCCCAGTGGCTAAGGTTGGTTCAATGGGCTGTGTAGGGTTCCTGGTGGAGGCGACTAGTGTCTGTGTTCTGGTGGATGAGACTGGATCTTGTCTTTCTGGTGGGCATGTCCGCGTCTGGTGGTGTGTTTTTGGGTGTCTGTGACCTTATTATGATTTTAGGCAGCCTCTCTCCTAATGGGTGGGTTTGTGTTCCTGTCTTGCTAGTTGTTTGGCATAGGGTGTCCTGCACTGTAGCTTGCTGGTCATTGAGTGGAGCTGGGTCTCGGCGTTGAGATGGAGATCTCTGTGATATTTTCACCATGTGATATTACGTGGAGCTGGGAGGTCTCTTGTGGACCAGTGTCCTGAACTTGGCTCTGCCACCTCAGAGGCACAGCTCTGATGCCTGGGTGGAGCACCAAGAGCCTGTCATCAACAGGGCTCAAAAGAAAAGGGAGAAAAAAAGAGAGAATGAATGAAAAAGATAAAATAAAATAAAATAAAATGAAATAAAAGTTATTAAAATAAAAAAAATAATTATTAAAAAAATATTTTTAAGTAATAAAAAAAAATAAAGAAAGAAAAAAGAGAGCAATCAAATGAAAAAACAAATCTACCAATGATAACCAGTGGTAAAAATTATACTAAAAAGAAAGAAAAAAAAACCACCAAAAAACGGACAGACAGAGCCCTAGGACAAATGTTAAAAGCAAAGCTATATAGACAAAATCACACACAGAAGCATACACACACACACTCACAAAAAGTGAAAAAGGGGAAAAAATATATATATCGTTGCTCCCAAAGTCCACCTCCTCAATTTGGAATGATTCATTGTCTATTCAGGTATTCCACAGCTGCAGGGTACATCAAGTTGATTGTGGAGATTTAATCCGCTGCTCCTGAGGCTGCTGGGAGAGATTTCCTTTTCTCTTCTTTGTTCACACAGCTCCTGGGGTTCAGCTTTGGATTTGGCCCCGCCTCTGCATGTAGGTCGCCTGAGGGCGTCTGTTCTTCGCTCATACAGGACGGGGTTAAAGTAGCAGCTGATTCGGGGGCTCTGGCTCACTCAGGCCAGGGGGAGGGAGGGGTACGAAGTTTAGGGCGAGCCTGCGGCGGCAGAGCCCGGCGTGATGTTGCACCAGCGTGAGGCGTGCCATGGCTGCACAGGCTCCCAGGAGGGGAGGTGTGGATAGTGACCTATGCTCGCTCACAGGGTTCTTGGTGGCGGCAGCCGCAGCCTTAGCGTCTCATGCCCGTCTCTGGGGTCTGTGCTGATAGCTGCGGCTTGCACCTGTCTCTGGAGCTCCTTTAAGCGGAGCTCTTAATCCCCTCTCCTCGTGCAACAGGAAACAAAGAGGCAAGAAAAAATCTCTTGCCTCTTCGGCAGCTCCAGACTTTTTCCTGGACTCCCTCCTGGCTAGCTGTGGTGCACTAGCCCCCTGCAGGCTGTGTTCATGCCGCCAACCCCAGTCCTCTCCCTGAGATCCGACCTCTGAAGCCCGAGCCTCAGCTCCCAGCCCCCACCCATTCCTGCGGGTGATCAGACAAGCCTCTTGGGCTGGTGAGTGCTGGTCGGCACTGCTCCTCTGTGCGGCAATCTCTCCGCTTTGCCCTTCGCACCCCTGTTGCTGCGCTCTCCTCCGTGGCTCCGAAGCTTCCCCCTCCGCCACCCGCAGTCTCCGCCTGCGAAGGGCCTTCCTAGTGTGTGGAAACCTTTCCTCCTTCACAGCTCCCTCCCAGTGGTGCAGTTCCCATCCTTATTCTTTTGTCTCTGTTTTTTCTTTTTTCTTTTGCCCTACCCAGGTACGTGGGGAGTTTCTTGCCTTTTGGGAGGTCTGAGGTCCTCTGCCAGCGTTCAGTAGGTGTTCTGTAGGAGGTGTTCCACATGTAGATGTATTTCTGATGTATTTGTGGGGAGGAAGGTGATCTCCACGTCTTACTCTTCCGCCATCTTGAAGCTCCTCCTCCATTTATAAGTTTATGTAATAGCCTTCCTTTAGCGGATTGCCTCCAGTAAAGTCATATGTTCATATGTTGACCCTTTTTAACCTTTCAGCTAATTCTTTCATGACTTTAAAATGGTTCATCTTTGTTTCTCACAGAAAGGAGAGCTCCAAATAGAATGCTCTCTTTTGGGTGTGTGTGAAGAGTCCTGTAGAAATGGCAACTGGCAGAAATCAATACATGTCACAAATCTGTGTGTCCTCATATTGGAAAAAGAATAAGATTCCGATAATACAAACTGATGCTGAGAATGTGGAAAAAAAGGAAACGTCTGCATGCTGGTGGGAGTGCAAATCTGCCAAAACAATCTTAATGTCATTTTGACAATACCTCACAAAATTAAGTTGCCCCAAACTAAAGACAGCCTATTCCACAGCAATTCTACACTTGTTGTTTACCCTGCAGAGACTCTTATGCTGTGCCCAAAGAGGCACAGGACAACAGTGTTTAGTGCAGCCATATTTTCTAATATCAAAACTTAAAATGACCTAGCCTCCAGAAAAATTAATGAAATAGATCCAAGCATATCAGCAAAGATGAACCTCACTAACATGGTCAGAGAATTCAACATGTTACGAACAGAGACCATATGAAACTACTCAAACAACATTTTAAAATGTGTAACATATTGACATAGTTTTTTAAAAGTACCTATGATATAAAGATAAAATATATATGTAAACCATTAACTACATAATTTAATTTCAATGAAATTAAAATATTTTAATAATTATACTTGCTTTCCTCCCTTTTTCCCACCCTCTATTCTCTCTTCCTTTTCCAATTATGAAAAACATATGCTAAGAAGCATAGGCTTTACAGAAATACAAATTTGCATTCAGTGACAACTCAGAACTTCATAAATATGTAGTTTGGGGCCAATAGCTTGACCTTGGTGAACTAGAACTCCTTCATCTGTTTCTTCAAATGTATTTTGAAGTTGAAAGGAGAAAATGAACATAGAGCTGCTAATATAGTGTCAGCCTAAGAGCTGACATTTCTCTTTCAGATATCACTATTTTTATTCCATAAAAACAATGTTGGAATTATTGTGTAAAAATATAATTATGCAAAATCTAGAAAATTTACATCCTAATATTTAAACACATTAATATAAAAATTGGCAATATGAATTTGCCTGCTTTATAATAGTTACTCATTAGAAGAACTTGGATATATAATTGTTTCTCATTCAGTTCTTCTGTTTTTTTTTAAAAGATTTATTATTTATTTGTTTATTTATTTATAATTTTTGGCTGAGTCTGGTTTTAGTTGTGGCACACGGGATCTTCGTTGAGGCATGAGGGATTTTTCATTGTGGCACACGGGCTTCTCTTTAGTTGTGGCCTGCAAGTTTTCGCTCTCTAGTTGTGGCACATGGGTTCCAGAGCGTGTGGGCACTGTAGTTTGCAGCATGCGGGCTCCCTCGTTGAGGCACACGAGCTCAGTAGTTCTGGCGTATGAGCTTAGTTGCTCTGCCACATGTGGGATCTTAGTTCCCTCACCATGGATCTAACCCTCGTCCCCTGCACTGTAAGGAGGATTCTTTACCAATGAACCACCAGGGAAGTCCCTAATTCTTCTCTTAATGTAATGTTTATTTCACTTCATTATTTCTGTGATACTCCTGCAAGCAGAGTTTTGTTTTGTTTATTTCAATTACAATTAAAGAAAATTGCTTCTCTATGCTTTCTTTATTCAGTGAATATTGATTAAAAATAAAAGGGCAAATAAATTAAAAATCCTACCCTTTTCCTCATAGTTTTGGAAAGATTTATAGAAAGTTATTATCTCACCTATTCTTTTGTTCAGGCATTCAGATAATATGAGGTAGTCTATACTCTGCTACTTTGATAAATGCTACAGAAGATACAAAGCTGAGTAAATCAACTATTCTCAAAGAGTTTATGCTCTATTTTGTTCATCAATTGACATATGTAGGAATTAAATCACCAAATCATGTTCTCAGATTAAAATAAATCATGACTAGCGATCTATTTTGTACCTAAAGCAGTGATTATTATTGCCAGGCTCAGAGTCCTTTTAGAACACTGTAAATGACATTTTTCCATTTATTCTAAATGTAAGTTCCATTCAGGGTTTTTTGTCTTTTCTGTTACTGCTTTATCTGTTTGTAGTGCCTACATAAGTTCCTGTTGTAGAGTAAGTAAATGAATGAATTTGTCTTTTTCTGCACTAGAATTATGTCATTTGGTGCTTGATAGTGTATTTTGCTAACAGAAGTACATTTTTTTTTTCTTTTCAAAAGGTTGTTGATTATTCTTTGACATTGAATTTTTAAAAAAAAAATTATAACCTTTGCTAATTGACCCAAAGTTCATATTGTAATTTCAAATAAAATTGTACTACATTTAAAAAATTAATTTGAAGCTACTATATGCTGTTTTAAGTGCATTTTTAGCTCATTAAGTACTCAAAACAACCCTGTGAAATATGTACTGTTATTTTTTTCCTGTTATAGATGAGAACATCAAGGCACATGAAACAAATAATTTCTCTCTTACGGGAGGTTGAGACTGAACCATGCAGTTTGTCTTCGGAGCTTGTGTTTCTAACAGTTATACTTTCTTTTTCCCATACAAGATTATGTCTCTCTATAAAGTTATTATATATATGTATATATATATACACACACACATATGTTTTTGTAATTGTGAAAGAAATCTTCTTGCATCACAGTTGACCTTAAGATAGATTATCCAGGTGGACCAAATCTAATTGCAGAAATTTTTTTAACAGCAGAGATCTGTCTGGCTGGCAGCAGGAGAAAAAGCCAAAGAAATTAGGAGCTTGATAAGGGTTCACATACTGATGCAGCTTTGATAATAGAGGAGGCCAGGTGAGAGGAATGTGGACATCCCTTAGGGGCAGAGAGTGGCCTGGCTGACAGTTAATAAGGAAATGGGGACCTCCTACCTAGAGCTGCAAAATACTGGATTTGGACAACAACCAGTAAAGTTAGAAGAACCCCACACCCCACATGAGAACTGCAGCTTCAGCCTACACCTCATTTTCAGTCTTATGATATGCTGAACAGAGACCCTCACCATGCAATCCCAGACTTCTGACCTACAGAACTGTGAAATAGTAAATGAGTGTTGTTTCACACACTACATTTATGGTAATGTGTTATAGCAGCAGTAGAACACTGATAATACATACTCACTTTACCTTAGTGGTTATTTCTAGAATAAGTA
The DNA here is from genome assembly GCF_028564815.1 of Eubalaena glacialis. NCBI lineage: Eukaryota > Metazoa > Chordata > Mammalia > Artiodactyla > Balaenidae > Eubalaena > Eubalaena glacialis. Next base: position 7,405,847 of record NC_083718.1, on the reverse strand, counting down.
AAAAAACACAGAAAAGTTACTAGCCTTTTGAATTGATTCCAGTAATTGTTTTTTATGTAGATTCTCTTGTGTTTCCACCTGTGGATACTGATTATGCCTTTTCAACATCTATACTGCATTTTCAATGTCTTATTTACTGCTTACTAACTGCAGAACAATACTAAAAATTAGCAATGATGAGAGATTTCACTATATTTTTCCTGACAATAATAGCAATTCTATCACTTCATCACATTGTTAAGAATTGATATTGAGACATGTACTTTATCAATAAAAATCATGCTAGTTTTTTTCTGCTTATCAATAATTTAATCACAAAGACTTATTAAAGATTATCAAATACATTTAGTATCTACTGAAATATTCAAATGATGTTCTTTCCTTTAGTTGTTATTAAATTGAATTATGTTGATGATTTTTCTAAGGTTGAAACACCTTTGTGTTTCTTTAATGAAACAACCATTATTATATTATTTTTAACTCTGCCATTGTATTTGGCACACTTAATATTTTATTAAGTATTTGTGCATCTCTATTTGGATAAATGAAATATATCTGCTGTTTTTCTTGTGAGAACAATAATGCTTGATATAGGTGTAAATTTCATGCTGTATTTATAAAAAGAATTATACAGCATTTTCTATTTTTCTGTTTTGGAACACCTGAAACTAGAATTTTTTCTCTTCTTGTTTTAATATATTATAAGCTTCTTTTCATTTAAAGCCTATTAAAGTTAAATAGAATTTGACTGTGAAGCCATCTGGTCCTAGAATTTTGCTTGTTGGAAGAATTTAATCACAGTTTCAATTTCATTACTTGTGATTGGTATGTTCATATTTTCTATTTCTTCGTGGTTCAGTCTTGGGAGATTGTACCTTTCCAAGAATTTGTCCATTTCTTCGACATTGTCCAATTTATTGGTATACAGTTGCTTGTAGTAGTCTCTTATGATCCTTTGTATTTCTGTAATGTCAGTTGTAACTTCTCCTTTTTCATTTATAATTTTATTGACTTGAGTTCTTCCATTTTTTTCTTGATGAGTCAGGCTAAAGGTTTGTCAATTTTGTTTATCTTCTCAAAGAATCAGCTTTTAATTTCATTGATCTTTGCCATTGTTTTCTCCATCTCTATTTCCTTTATTTCTGCTCTGATCTTTGTGATTTCTTTCCTTCTACTAACTTTGGGTTTTGTTTGTTCTTCTTTCTCTAGTTGCTTTAGGTGTAATGTTAGACTGTTTATTTGAGATTTTTCTTGTTTCGTAAGGTAAGATTGTATTGCTATAAACTTCTCCCTTAGAATTGCTTTTGCTGAAATCCATAGGTTTTGGATCCTTGTTTTCATTGTCATTTGTCTCTAGGTATTTTTTTATTTCCTCCTTGATTTCTTCAGTGATCCATTCGTTATTTAGTAACATATTGTTTAAGGTCCATGTGTTTGTGTTCTGTACAGTTGTTTTTCCTGTAATTGATTTCCAATTTCATAGCGTTGCGTTTGGAAAAGATGCTTGATATGATTTCAATTTTCTTAAAACTTACTCAGGCTTGATTTTTGACCCAAGATGTGATCTATCTTAGAGAATGTTCCATTTGCACTTGAGAAGAAAGTGTATTCTGCTGCTTTCGGAGGAAATCTAATTAAACTTAAAAGATTTTGTGCATCAAAGGAAACCATAAACACAATGAAAAGACAACCCTCAGAATGGGAGAAAATATTTGTAAATGAAGCAACCAACAAGGGATTAATCTCCAAAATATGCAAACAACTCATGCAGCTCAATATCCAAAAAACATACAACCCAGTCAAAAATGGGCAGAAGAGCTAAATAGACATTTCTCCAAAGAAGACATACAGAGGCAAAAAAGCACATGAAAAGATGCTCAACATCACTAATTATTAGAGAAATGCAAATCAAAACCACAATGAGGTATCACCTCACACCGGTGAGAATGGCCATCATCACAAAACCTACGAACAATGAATGCTGGAGAGGGTGTGGAGAAAAGGGAACCCTCTTTCACTGTTGGTGGGAATGTAAATTGGTACAGCCACTATGGAGAACAGTATGGAGGTTCCTCAAAAAACTAAAAATAGAGCTATCATTGACCCAGCAATCCAACTCCTAGGCATACAACCAGGGAAAACCATAATTTGAAAAGATACATGCACCCTAATTTTAATTGCAGCACTATTTACAATATCCAGGACATGGAAGCAACCTAAATGTCCATCAACAGAGGAATGGATATGTATGTTCAAATGGTAATAATGTATTACCATTTTCTTTATAGTTTTGGGTTTGTTTTTGTAGGTCTTTTTCTTCTCTTGTGTTTCTCACCTACAGAACTTCCTTTAGCATTTGTTGTAAAGCTGGTTTGGTGGTGCTGATTTCTATTAGCTTTTGCTTGTCTGAAAAGCTTTTGATTTCTCCATTGAATCTGAATGAGATCCTTGCTGGGTAGAGTAATCTTAGTTGTAGGTTTTTTGATTTCATTAATTTAAATATATCCTACTACTCCCTTCTGGCTTGCAGAGTTTCTGCTGAAAAATCAACTGTTAACCTTATGGGGATTCCCTTGTATGTTATTTTTTGCTTTTCCCTTGTTGCTTTTAATATTTTTTCTTTGAATTTAATTTTTGATTAACTTGTGTCTTGGCATGTTTCTCCTTGGGTTTATCCTGTATGGGATTCTCTGCACTTCCTGGACTTGGGTGACTACTTCCTTTCCCATATTAGGGAAGTATTAGACTATAATCTCTTTGAATATTTTCTCAGATCTTTTCTCTTTCTTTTCTTCTTCTGTGACCCCTATAATTCGAATGTTGGTGCATTTAATGTTGTCCCAGAGGTCTCTGAGACTTTGCTCATTTCTTTTCATTCTTTTTTCTTTACTCTGCTCCTCGGCAGTTATTTCCACCATTCTATCTTCCAGCTCACTTTTTCATTCTTCTGTCTCAGTTATTCTGCTATTGATTCCTTCTAGTGTATTTTTCATTTCAGTTATTGTGTTGTTCATCACTGTTTGTTTGTTCTTTAGTTCTTCTAGGTCCTTGTTAAACACTTCTTGTATTTTCTTGATCCATGTTTTCATTCTGTATCTGAGATTTTGGATCATCTTTACTATCATTACTCTGAATTCTCCTTCAGGTAGGTATAGCCTCTTAAGTTATTTGGTCTTGTAAGTTTTTACCTTGCTTCTTTGTCTGTAACATATTTTTTTGTCATCTTATTTTTTGATGGGTGGGGCTGTGTTCCTGTCTTGCTGGTTGTTTGGTGTGAGGCATCCAGCACCGGAGTTTGCAAGCAGCTGGGTGGAGGCGGGTCTTGGTGCCCAGATGAGGAACTCTGGGAGACCTCACTCTGATTAATACTCCCTGGGACATGAAGTTCTCTGTTAGTCCAGTTGTCAGTGGCTTGGACTTTGTTCTCCCACAACAGGAGCTCAGGCCTGACCCCTGGCCTGGGAACCAAGACACTGCAAGCAACACACATGGCAAAAAAAAAAAAAAAAAAAAAAGCAACAAACAGAAAAGAGCAGAACAATAACAAACAATAACAAAGAATAAAAAAGAAAATGAAATTAGAAAAATGAAAAATATATTAGAAAAAATCAATAAAAATAAAACAACAGTAATAAAACAAAAAAGAACCATGATAGAGGGAAAAAATTAAGAAAATCAAAAAATAAAAATTAAAACAATGTAAAAATTTTTTTAAATTCCCTGTTGCCTCCTGTCAGTGTCCTTATCCCATGGTGAGCTACAGCTTACCCTTGCCTCTCCAGTAGGCCTCCAAGATCTCTAGGTAGGTCCCTGGACCCACTGTGTCAGTCCCACCTCTGAGTGTGTTCCTCTTACCAGCGTCTGTTCCTGAAGCTGGCATGGAGGACACATTCCTGTGCAGGCCAGATGGGGTACAGGCCTCCACAGGTGTGCCTACAGGGGCCAGCGCAGCCGGAGGTGGCCTTGGAGGGGAGCGGAGCTCGGGCTGCCAGGACCTGGGCCGCCAGAGGTGGCTTTGACAGAGGCGGGGCTTGGGCCTGGCACACACATGTCTGGAAGAGGCCTGGGGAGGAGGGACTCAGGCCCAGGACCCATGTGAGTGGAAGAGGCCTTGGTGGTGTGTGGCAGGGGCTCAGGCCCAGGACCCACATGGCCAGAAGAGGCCTTGTGGGTGTGTAAATAGATTAAATGCTCCAACCAAAAGTCATGGGCTGGATGAATGGATACAAAAACAAGACCTGTATATATGCTGTCTACAAGAGACCCACTTCAGACCAAGAGACACATACAGACTGAAAGTGAGGGGATAGTAAAAGATATTCCATGCAAATTGAAATCTAAAGAAAGCTTGAGTAGCAAAACTCATATCAGATAAACTAGACTTTAAAATAAAGATGGTTACAAGAGACAAGGAAGGACATTACAGAATTTTCAAGGGATCAATCCCAGAAGAAGACATAACAATAATAAATATTTATGAACTCAACATAGCAGTACCTCTATACATAAGGCAAATGCTAACAGCCATAAAGGGAAATTGAAAGTAACACAGTAATAGTGGGGGATTTTAACACCCCACTTACACCAATGGACAAATCAACCAGACAGAAAATAGGTAAGGAAAGATAGGCTTTAAATGATACAATAGACCAGATAGACTTAATGGATATTTAGAGGACATTCCATCTGAAAGCAGCAGAATACACTTTCTTTCAAGTGCACACGGAACATTCTCCAAGATAGATCATATCCTGGGTCACAAATCGAGCCTCAGGAAATTTAAGAAACTTGAAATCCTATAGAGCATCTTTTCCAATCACAATGCTATGAGATTAGAAATAAATTACAGGAAAAAAACTGTACAAAACACAAACACATGGAGGCTAAACAATATGCTACTAAAACCAAGACATCACTGAAGAAATCAAAGAGGAAATTTAAAAAATACCTAGAAACAAATGACAACAAAAACACAACCCAAAACCTATGGGATGCAGCAAAAGCAGTTCTAAGAGAGAAGTTTATAGCAATTCAATCCTATCTCAAGAAACAAGAAAAAGCTCAAATAAACAGTCTAACATTACACCTAAAGCAACTAGAGAAAAAAGAACAAACAAAACCCAAAGTTAGTAGAAGGAAAGAAATCATAAAAATCAGAGGTGAAATAGAAACAAAGAAAACAATAGCAACAATCAATGAAACTAAATGCTGGTTCTTTGAGAAGATAAACAAAATTGATAAACCATTAGCCAGACTCATCAAGAAAAAAAAGGGAGAGGATTCAAACCAATAAACTTAGAAATGAAAAAGAAGAAATTACAACTGACACCACAGAAATAGAGAGGATCATAAGAGATTAATACAAGCAACTACATGCCAATAAAATGGACAACCTGGAAGAAATGGACAAATTCTTAGAAAGGTACAACCTTCCAAAACTGAACCAGGAAAAATAGAAAATATAAACTGACCAATCACTAGCACTGAAATTGAGATTGTGATTAAAAATCTTCCAGCAAACAAAAAGTTCAGGACCAGATGGCTTCACAATAGAATTCTATCAAACATTTAGAGAAGAGTTAACACCCATCCGTCTCAAATTCTTCCAAAAAATTGCAGAGGAAGGAATACTCCCAAGCCCATTCTAAGAGGCCACCATCAATCACCCTGACAACAAAACCAGACAAAGATACTACAAATAAAGAAAATTACAGACCAATATCACTGATAAACATAGATGCAAAAATCCTCAACAAAACACTAGCAAACAGAACCCAACAACACATTAAAAGGATCATACAACATGAAAAAGTGAGATTTATCCAAGGGATGCAAGGAGTCTTCAATATGTGCAAATCAATCAATGTGATACACCATATTAACAAATTGAAGAATAAAAACCATATGATCATCTCAATAGATGCAGAAAAAGGTTTTGACAAAACTCAACACGTATTTATGTTAAAAACTCTCCTGAAAGTGGGCATAGAGGGAACCTACCTCAACATAATAAATGCCATATATGACAAAGCCACAGCAAACATCATTCTCAGTGGTGAAAACCTGAAAGCATTTCCTCTCAGATCAGGAACAAGACAAGGATGTCCACTCTCGCCACTATTATTCAACATAATTTTGGAAGTTCTAGCCATGGCAATCAGAGAAGAAAAATAAAAGGAATACAAATTGGAAAAGAAGAAGTAAACTGTCACTGTTTGCAGATGACATGATATTATATCTAGAAAATCCTAACGATGCCACCAGAAAACTACTAGAACTAATCAATGAATTTGGTAAAGTTGCAGAATACAAAATTAATGCACCAAAATCACTTGCACTCCTTTACACTAACAATGAAAGATCAGAAAGAGAAATTAAGGAAATAATCCCATTCACCATTGAAACAAGAATAAAATACCTAGGAATAAATCTACCTAAGGAGGCAAAAGACCTGTATGCAGAAAATTATAAGACACTGATGAAAGTAATTCAAGATGAAACAAACAGATGGAGAGCTATACCATGTTCTTGGACTGGAAGAATCAATATTGTCAAAATAAGTATACTACCCAAGGCAATCTATAGATTCAGTGCAATCCCTATCAAATTACCAATGGCATTTTTCACAGAATTAGAATATAAGTTTTTATAATTTGTATGGAAACACAAAAGAGCTCGAATAGTCAAAGCAAACTTGAGAAAGAAAAATGGAGTTGGAGGAATCAGGCTCCCCAACTTCAGATTATACTACAAAGCTACAGTAATCAAGACAGTATGATACTGGCACAAAAACAGAAATATAGATCAATGGAACAGGATAGAAAACCCAGAGATAAACCCATGCACCTATGGTCACCTAATCTTACAAAGGAGGTAAGAATATACAGTAGAGAAGACAGTCTCTTCAATAAGTGGTGCTGGGAAAACAGGACAGCTACATGTAAAAGAATGCAATTAGAACACTCCCTTACACGATACACAAAAATAAACTCAAAATCTATTAAAGACCTAAATGTAAGACCAGACACTATAAAACTCTTAGATGACAACATAGGCAGAACACTCTCTGACATAATCAGCACCAATATCTCTTTGATCCACCTCCTAGAGTAATAAAAATAAAAACAAAAATAAACCAGTGGGACCTAATGAAACTTAAAAGCTTTTGCACACCAAAGGAAACCATAAACACAACAAAAAGACAACTCTTAGATTGGGAGAAAATATTTGCAAACGAAGCAACTGACAAGGGATTAATCTCCAAAATACACAAACTGCTCATGCAGCTCAATATCAAAAAAAAAACAACCCAAACAAAAAATGGGCAGAAGACCTAAATAGACATTTCTCCAAAGAAGACATATAGATGACCAAGAGGCACATGAAAAGATGCTCAACATCACTAATTATTAGAGAAATGCAAATCAAAACTACAGTGAGGTATCACCTCACACTGGTGAGAATGGCCAACATCAAAAAATCTCAAACAATAAATGCTGGAGAGGGTGTGGAAAAAAAGGAACTCTCTTGCACTGCTGGTGGGAATGTAAATTGGTACAACCATTATGGAGAACAGTATGGAGGTCCTTAAAAAACTAAAAATAGAACTATCATATGACCCAGCAATCCCACTACTGGGAATATACCCTGAGAAAACTATAATTGAAAAAGACACATGCACCCCAGTGTTCACTGCAACACTATTTACAATAGCCAGGACATGGAAGCAACCTAAACGTCCATCGACAGATGAATGGATAAAGAAGACGTGGTACATATACATACCATGGAATATTACTCAGCCATTAAAAGGAATGAAATCAGGTCATCTGTAGATACATGGATGGACCTAGAGTCTGTCATACAGAGTGAAGTAAGCCAGAAAGAGAAAAACAAATATCGTATATTAACCCATACATGTGGAATCTAGAAAAATAATACAGATGAACCTATTTGCAGGGCAGGAATAGAGACATAGACATAGAGAATGAATGTGTGGACACGGGGTGAGGAGGGAGGGCTGGGATGATTGGGGACTTTGGGATTGATGTATGTGCACTACCATGTGTAAAACAGATAGCTGGTGGGAACCTGCTGTGTAACTCAGGGAGCTCAGCTCAGTGCTCTGTGGTGACCTAGATGGGTGGGATGTGGGGGTGGGAGGGAGGTCCAAGAGGGAGAGGATATATGTATACATATAGCTGATTCACTTTGCTGTACACCTGAAACTAACACAACATTGTAAATCAACTATACTCCAATAAAAATTAAAAGAAAAATAAAGCCTATTCAAGTTAAATAATCCCCATGACTTAACATTAGCATTTTTTTTCTTTGAAATTTACTTGATCAATTATTTTTCAAATTACTGATAAACATTAATGTGATGTATAAAATGTAGTTATGTTTAATCACCTCAATCTGTTAGCATACATCCTAATCATATTTGCATTTTATTAGACTTAAACACAGTCTTTCTTTAATCATCTACAGATTTTTATTTGTTTTTCATCTGATTACTGGACTTACCTTAAATTTCCCTATTCACATTCTTTGAATGGTTATACTTTAGTTGGAAGTTGAATTCATTAATTTTTAGACCTGTTTTCTTATTATTAAATATATTTAAGGCTTCGGATTCTCCAACATTGCTTTGATCCCATTCACTGGGTTCTGACAGGGCACCTTTGGTTGTACAAGTTATGCTCTGCAGGGTAATGTACCATCTGGGTGCATGCTATTCACATCTCAGATGGTAACTTATATGAGAGTGTGTGAGGAAACACAGCTTTGGTTTCCCAGCAGAGTCCTGGAGAAGAGGAAAGCTTCCTCCTAAATAAACCCACAAGAACACAAATAGCTGGTGATGGGCACACAGACCTACCTACAGCCACATCTTGTCCTTACTGCTTTCTGGGTATCTCATGGGGTTTCTTTCCCAGTCAACTTATTTCTCAGAGCCCTGGATTCTCACCCTTGGCTTCCCTGGGAAGAGACTGATCAAACAGGAGTGTGCTATACAGAAGTAACTTCCCCAGGTTCACAACCAGGGCTCAGGACACTGATTCTCAAAGTTTATATTGTTTATTGTTTTTATTCTTAACGAATAGCTCTTCGGGTGAATTTAAGCAGGAAGCTACTCATTGAATCCTAGAATCAGGGCCTCTCTGACACCTTCCATAGTCCTTTTTCTCTTATTTCCTTTTCAGGCTGACACTGTTCATGGTCACCTAACACTGCAGAAATGGGGAGACCCCTTCAGTTTTGCTCTTCCCAAGTTCAGTAATATATTAACATTGTGTGACATATAATAATGTCAAAAACATTGCTTTCAGGAACGAGCACTTTTCTTATTTTGCATAAAGGCATTTTTGGGCCAGTAGCATCCCTAGATTTTTTAATATAAATTAGTTCAAACAGCCTATAATTTCTATAATTTCAGCTTTGAAATTTTATAGATGAAAACCATTACATAAAACAATTATGTGTTCTTGTTGCCATTCTGGTATGTATTTTTAGTTTTAGAGGTTTTTTTTTTTATTATTACACATTTCCTTTTTTGTGAATGTCTTGGGCTTTTAAAAAACATGTACTCTCTATGGAGTAACAGGTGAATGGCTATGTATATATGTACACTGATTATAGTTCCTTGGCTACTGTAAAGAAGGAATCAGAGATGGGTATGAGGCCAAGAAGTATCTATATTTCCTTTTGAATATATGGGAGGCTTGCTTCCTGGGTTTGAGTTCATTTGCTGAAGAGATCAAACATCACCTAGGGGAACTGCTTCATTTCTCCAATAAGAGCCCGCACTCTGGCAGTTTCCTCTGGCAAAATCTTCAGTCATCTCTCCTCGGGCTTCAGTCTTAGAACAAATACTGGGGTCAACGACCCTGAGGACTAGAAACTACAGTAGTTGTGACAGAATAATTTAATAACTGTACTGAAGACCTACATTCCATTCCTTTTTCCCAATTTGTTAGCACCTGATAGTATAGATATTCAAAAATTCTTCTGTGGAATCTGGATTTTCTGTTGTCCTGATTTTCACCTGTATATCTTTGAAAGATGCCCAATATTTTTATACTTTTATATTGATCTGATTTCACCTGCTTTGTGTCTTAGATTAATTTCTCATTGTTTTGTTCCATTAATGACACATTTCCTGATTTGCATCATACTATGTAAATAGTTCTATTTTATATCCTTTCAGTTGTTTCAGTTGGATTTGGTGAACGAAGACAAGAAAACATACTCATTTACACATCACGAACTAGATTTCTGTTCTTCGTTTGTAAGACATTTTAATGGAAGAGAAATTATTATAATTATACATAAAATTATGTATGTTGAACTATGATTAGGCAAGTTATTCTGACAGTCATCAAAGGAATTTATGACAGACTTAAAGGTACTAACAATAGAAACATAGCTGTTAAAATTAATTTCAAATCTTTGATCATCAGCAATAGAACACACAGGGTGAAAGACCTATCTACAGGGTCAGTAGGGTGAATAACTGTGTGGCAGAGTAATGCACTCAGACTCTGGTGTGAAAATTACTCCATGCTTGGTTTTTCCATTTCCACTGAAGCAAACTCATCAGTTACATATGTAAAGCTACATTCTCACTCACTGACAGTCCTTAACTTTTGTTCTGTTTTTATTTATATTTTTGTTCATTGGTTGATTAGTTGGTTCTTTGCTCATTGACCCATAGGAACATTTAAAAGGATTTTGTTAGTGTGTGTAATTCACTGCTCAAATGAGACATTTTGTGGTCATTGTGTAGCCATCCTGAAGACAATGGTCACAAACACCTCTGCTTTCAAAGGTATATAATCATCAGGGGATGAGTATACTGGTAGAAGTAACATCTTGTATAGGGAAGGCTATTAATATGGACACTAAGGGTCAAGGGATTTCTCAGATGAGACAATGGACCTGGTCGTGTAAGGACTTCTGTTATCAGGCTACATGGAGGATGACAGTCACTTCTCAGCTGTGCATTGAGGTGTTGAAGAGCATCAACCACAACCTGAGCCATCTTTTCCAGACATCCACGAAGCCCATAGGACTGATGTGCAATACCTCTAAACTTTTAATCTTGGAGGATTCCAGAGCTCTCAGGTCTTACATCTTTTCTCTTTTCTATCTATAATTGTCCTTTTGATGATCTCTAGCCTTGTGACTTTAAATATTAGGTAGGTGCTGATCACTCCCAAATATATACCTCAAACCCTAGCCCTTCCTCTGAAATCCAAAGTGTATATCCAAATTCCTACTCGGTATCTCTCCTTGTATGTTTAACAGGCATCACAAACTCATCTGATCTGATCTTTCCCCAAAACTTGCTCTATCCATATTGCTGCTCATTAGTTGAAGACTCCATTTTTTAATTTATTCTAACCTAACACCTTGAAGTCATCCTTGATTCTCTGTTTATCTGTCATTCTCATCCAGTTTATATGCAAATTTTGTTGCCTGTAGCACCTAAAATCATGCCACTCTTTCAGTGTATTGTTTCTTGCTTTACAGTTTACTTTTGCATGTTAATAAAGCCACACATTTATTTAGTGTTTTTGTCTAAGTCATGTGTGTTTGTGTGTGTGCGTTTGTATATGTACAGTTTCTACTTTTTGGTATTCTATTTGGGGAATGGCTCTTGTGCATTCTAATTCAAGCTTCATTTGCTTTTTTTTTATTTTTAGTTTTTTGATCATCATTTTAAAAATTATTTGATTGACATTTATTTATGTTTAATATAATTTCTTCTATCTGCCCAGTTACTCTTTGTTTTCTTTGTGTCTCTTCTGGTTTTGTTCTTTCTTATTTATTGTCTTAAGTATTTTGTTGAGATATTTACTTTTAACTTGTTATTAATGTTTATTAATATTTTCTCAGTGCTTGCCTTAGTGATTAGAATGGATACCCTACTTGTAGTCAACCTTAAATATGTACTTTTACTACTTCTAAGAAAATGCAAGATTTTACACAACCTCTATTTACCACATACCATATTTTTCTATTGTCTTGATATATTTTAATTATGCATATATTTTAATCTCTTAAAGTTATGGTTTTAAAACTGTATATTCCTTAATATTTACTGACATAATATTTTCTGTTACTTTTCCTTCCTTCTTGTGTTGGTGTAATTCATTTAACTTGCTTTACTTTAGCATTTCTTTTAGTCCAGGCCTCTGTCAGAAAAATGTCAGTTTTCATTTGCTAAATTTAAAAAAAACAATTTCACTGTCTACAGAATTCTAGGATGACAATTATTTTATTTCAGCACAAAAAGGTGTATTTTTTTGTTTTCATGCTTACATGGTTTCTTTTGAGAAATCAAAAGTTAGTTTCAACTGTTTCTTTACTAACAAAGTGTATTTTTTTCATATGGCAGTTATTAATATTTTTTGTCTTTGATTTTCAGCAGTTTGCTAGGTTATATTTAGTGTGTTTTTTGTTGTACTTATCAAGCTTGGGCTTCACAGAGCCTTTTGAATGTGTAGATTGATCTTTTTCAACAGTTTTAGAAAATTCTCTGCTCAGGTCTATTCTTTTATAACAAATTACATATACACTATACTTTTCCATCATGCTCCATTATGATTTGACACATCTTTCTGTATTTATAAAGATGTTTCCCTATTTATGCTTTAATCCAGGTATTTTGTACTGATATAACTTCCACTTTACCAATTCTCCATTGTATGTACTCTGCTCTTTAATCCCATTTCTATAATACTTAAGCTTATTTTATTTTTCACTTCTAGGATGTCCTTTTCTAATATATTCACGTTCTCTGGGGAAATTCTCTATTTTTAGTCTCCTTTCCTTAATATATTAATCATAATTATTATCATAATGATCATGTTTGATACCTTTCATTGTCAGTATCAATTATGATTCAGTTTATACTGTCTGTTTTTCAATTTGGTTTTATGTTATTTGATGCCGCTTCCTAGTCAAAATTCCAAACCTGTCATTGTGTGTGACTGCTGTCACAGGCTCTGGATATTCCTACAGAGAGGATGTAATAATTCCATCACATCACAGAGCCATGTGCTCTAAGATTCAGCTTTCTATCAGTCTCCCATGCCCCTGCCACAAATAAGACAACAGGGTCTTAGAATATGGCTCATTTCATTGCACTTGCTTTTACTCTGAGATCTTGACACACTATGTCATGGTTGATTAGGTGATTTCCAATGTTTTAAATTGTTCTTTTTGTGTTTTATGCATTCTGCATAGTTGTCTTAGGTGTGAAATTAAGTTTAAAAAATAACATTGTAAAGCTGCTACCCAGACACCTTTTCATACACAAAAGTTGAAGTCACACTGTATTTGAATGTTTTCCTGATCTCATTCTCATTTTATTTTAATCACCTTTGTATTCTGAAGAACATCTACTTGTCAAAGAGTTCTCATACATTTATTAATCTCGAAACCATTGTATATTCTCAAACATGAGGACACTTTTTAGAAACGTATCTCCTTCTCATTTTATGTATCATGTTTGTCAGTATAATACCTAGAAACTTATTTTAATGATTAAGACCTAGGGATCTTGAGTCAATTCAAAACAGTGCATGCAACTGGTCATACAATGTGGGTTATAAAATCACTCTACAAATAATTATACCTACATTCTTGGTTCATTGGAGGAGTATGAGATAATGTGCATAAATCCCTTGGTATTTTCCCTCAGATATAATATGTCTCAATAAATAGTAGCTAACATCATCATTTTCATGTTGATAATGATTGTGTTAATAATCATTATTATTGTAAATAAACTTTGACTCAGTGAAAACTTTATCCTTTGAGAATACTTACCCTGCATGAGCCTCAATTTTACTTATTTGTAAAACAGGAATAGTGATACAACTATACTGGGAATTTAGTGTGTCATTGACCATTTAATTTTTTACTCCTTCTTCTGGTTATATTACTCATTTCCTTAAGCAATAAATGCACTTTGTGTCCAAACATACATCACTTCACAAAGAAATAGGAGCATTATAACTATTTACTTAGAATTTTACAAATAGTAAATCTATCAAAAGTGTGTATTTAAATTTCTGCATTTTATTAAAAAATTACCGTATCAAGAATGCTCATTCAAAATCAAGTTATTTACTACTTCTTTAAAATTTAAAAGCATATCTAATATGTAATAGATACCTAAATAGAGAAAAGCATGATACAGTGTTTTGTGCTAAGGATTGGTAAAAGATCAGGTGTTTAATTCAAAGCTGATAATCACAGGTAAGCCTGGATGCTTATCTAAGATATATCAGAACTCTTCAGGTTTTATGATCACATTGACAGCCACCTTCCTCCCCTGACATTTTGCTATTTCAGGAGAAGTCGCAGAATGTAATTTCTTAGAGCCAGGTAAACCTGAAGGGGCAAAGTTCCAAAAAATAAAATTTATGAAATAAATCTATTTGAATAAAATATTAATCAAGGGATCTCTTTGAAGTAAAATATTTTGAAGAAGCAGATATAAATTGCTTTGACCTTTCATGTACCATACAGAACAAGCATTTGCATTTACAACAATAAAATGCCTCATCCATATTTGACAGAATAGCTTGAAAATGAAAAGAAACTTCAATTAAAGATCTAAATCCCAAATGCTGATTCTAGGTTAATGTTAATAGACATTTTGCATTACATGTTTTTTATTAATCTAAAAGAGTAGACAGATTTCTAACACACAGTCAATAACAGGAGGCAAAAATGACACTGCCTGCTATTCAACTATTGAAGTTATAAAAATGAGGCTTTGTTTTTGTTTTGTTTTGTTTTGAAGGAAAGAGGATATACAGTAGAAAAACTGAGGTGGTAGAGAAGGAGGAAGGGAGGACATCAGAAACAACTTTTTATAGTTTTGTAGCTTTTCCTAGGCTGGTCTTTGCCTCACATTTTTACCTCACTTTTCTAATAATTCATAGGTGTACTGTTGTTGTGGATGTGAACCCTGAATTTCCGGAGGAAAATGATGATGCAAGAGAAGTTAGTGGGAGTGGACTAGTGGCTAAACATAAATGTGGCTTTTGCATTTCATTTTCCTACCAGTGTTTTCTACTTAATTTTTGCCCACATTTCAGTTTGGATGAAATCATTTGCTGTCCTTACATCCAGTAGGTAGATTTCTTTTTTGAGAAAAAAAAAGAGCTTTATATTTTATGTAATTTTTTATAGAGATATAAAAGCATTTTACATTGTGTAAGTTTAAGGTGTACAATATGTTGATTTGACATATTTATATATTATGATATGATTATCACCATAGCATTAGCTAACACTTCTATAATATCACATAATTACCATTTCTTTTTTGTAGTGAGAACATTTAAGATCTAGTCTCTTAGCAGTGTTGAAGTATATAATACAGTATTGTTGACTACAATCTCGAAGTTATCAGTAGATCCCCAGAACTTATTCATCTTCTAGCTGAAAGTTTGTACCATTTTAATAACATCTTCCAAATTCCCCATACCCCAGCCCCTGGTAACCAGCATTCCACTCTCTTTTACAATGAATTTGGCTTTTTAAAGTTTCATATATAAAAGATACAGCACTGTATCTATCTGACCTATCTCACTTAGCATAATGCCCTCAAGATCCATGCATTTTGTTGCAAATGGCAGGGTTTACTTCTCTTTATGGCTGAATAATACTCCATGTCTTCTTTCTCCATTCATCAGCTGACACTTAGGTTGATTCCATATCTTGGTTATTGTGAATACTTATGCATAAATATGGAGTGCAGATATCTTATTGATAACCTGTTTTCACTTCCTTTGGATGTATACCCAGAAGTGGAATTACTGGGTCACAGTGTATTTCTATTTTTACTTTTTTGCGAAATCTCCATACTGTTTTCCATAGTGGCTAAAGCAATTTACAGTCCCACCAACAATACATAAGGGATTCCTCTTCTCCACAAAAGTCTTCTTGATGATTGCATTCTAATAAGTCAGAGGTGATACCTTACTGTGGCTTTGATTTTCATTTCCCGGATGACTACACACTTTTCATGTAATTCTTGTCCACTTGAACAGCTTCTTTGGAATAAATGTATATTCAGTTTTTGGGCCCAATTTTAAATTGGGTTGTTTGATTTATTTGCTATTGAGTTGTATGAGTTCTTTGTATATTTTGGATGTTGACTCCTTATCATATATATCATTTGCAAATATTTTCTCTTATACCTTAGGCTGCTTGTTCATTTTGTTGATGGCTTCTTTTGCTGTGCAGAAGCTTTTAAATTTGATGCAGTTTCACTTGATATGTTTTCTTTTGTTGCTTGTGCCTTTGATGTCATATGCAAAAAGTTATTGTCAAGACCACCATTAAAGAGGTTTTTTCCTGTTTTCTTCTAAGAGTTTTACAGTTTCAAGTCTTTAATTCATTTCAATTTGATTTTTGTGAGTGTGAGAAGGTGGTCTAGTTTCATTTTTCTGCATTTTCTGTGGTTATCCACCTTTCCCAATGCTCCTTATTAAAGAGAATACCCCTTCCCCATTATATATTCTTGCATCCTTTGTTGTAAATTAATTGACCATATATGTATGAGTTTATTTCTGGGCTGTATTCTGTTCCATTGAGCTATGTCTCTGCTTTTATGCCAATACAATGCTGCTTTGATTATAATAGCTTTGTAATATACTTTAAACTCAGGGATTGTGATGCCTCCAGCTTTGTCCTTCTTTCTCAAGATGACTTGGGCTTTTCAAGGTCTTTTGTGGTTCCATACAAATTTTAGGATTGTTTTTTCTATTTCTGTAAAAAAAAAAATGTTTTTGGGGTTTTCATAGGAATTGCATTGAATGGACATTTAAACAATATTAATTCTGCCAATCCATGAGCATGGAAAAATCTTTCCATTTATTTGAGTCATCTTCAATTTCTTTCATCAGTATCTTATAGTTTTCAATGCTCAGTTCCTTTACCTCCTGAGTTAAATTTATTCCCAGGTATTTATTCTTTTTGATGCAATTATAAACAAATTGTTTTCTTAATTTCTGTTTCTGACAGTTTGTTATTATTGTATGGAAATGTAACTAATTTGTGTATTGAATTGTCTCCTGCAACTCTACTGAATTTCTTTATTAGTTCTAGTGGTTTTTCGATGGAGTCTACAGGGTTTTCTACATAAATATCATGTCATCTGCAATTAGAGACATGTGCTCTCTTTTTCCCCTGTGGAAGAGGTGGCAGCCAGCTAGTTCAGCCCTATATTCTGTCACCTTGGGGGTGATGCAGTGCTTGCAAAGTTCCTCTTACCCTCTCCAATGTATAAAATCTCTGTTTGTTTGTTTTGGGGGGATTTTTTTTTTTTTTTTTTGCTCCAATGAAGTTCTGGAATGTCTCCTCAGGAAACCTGGAATTCTACAAAGGCTTTCTTGTCTGTGGGTGTCTTCCCAAGTCAGTGATCTCCAGGTATCCCCATTGTGGTAGAGAGGGGCTGAGACCAGTTCACAGGCTCTTGCTGGTTCCACGGCCCATACTAAAGTCTATCTGCATATTAGCTGATGCACAGGTGGGTGAGACTCCTCTGGGGTCCCTTAGTATATGGTGGTAGATTCCACAACTTCCACAGAGACTCTTTTATCCATGATGGATGCCAAATTTTAGTTGTTGAAAGTAGGGATAAGAAGGAGGGAAGTCCAGGACATGGAAACAACCTAGGTGTCCATCATCGGATGAATGGATAAAGAAGATGTGGCACATATATACAATGGAATATTACTCAGCCATAAAAAGAAATGAAATGGAGGTATTTGTAATGAGGTGGATAGAGTTAGAGTCTGTCATACAGAGTGAAGTAAGTCAGAAAGAGAAAAAGAAATACAGTATGCTAACACATATATATGGAATCTAAGGGAAAAAAAAAAGGTCATGAAGAACCTAGTGGCAAGATGGGAATAAAGACACAGACCTACTAGAGAATGGACTTGAGGATATGGGGAGGGGGAGGGGTGAGATGTGACAGGGTGAGAGAGTGTCATGGACATATATACATTACCAAATGTAAAATAGATAGCTAGTGGGAAGCAGCCGCATAGCACAGGGAGATCAGCTCGGTGCTTTGTGACCACCTAGAGGGGTGGGATAGGGAGGGTGGGAGGGAGGGAGATGCAAGAGGGAAGAGATATGGGAACATATGTATATGTATAACTGATTCACTTTGTTATAAAGCAGAAAGTAACACACCATTGTAAAGCAATTATACTTCAATAAAGATGTTTTAAAAAAAAAAAAAAAAAAAAGGAGGAGGGAAGTCTTATGTTGCCATGATGTTGATGTCACTCCAAGAGGACATTCTGACATGATAATTTTATATATAATTAATAACTGTCAGTACTCAAAGAAAACATTTTTGCTATTTTAAGTAATATGCATCTATGAAAAATATATAATACCACAGTTAAAACTCTACTGCTTGTCAGACCTCTGAGTTTAGTATCTGTGTGGATCACATTGAAAGAAAGAAATTAACACAAAAAAATTGGATGAAAAAGAAAAATGAACATCCCTTCTTTCCCAGCTTTTAAAACTTAATTTAAAAACAAAATATGAAGTCAGAAAATGTCCTAACTAATTGGATATGTGGGTTTGAAATAGCTTAAAAAGTTGGGCATAATGACTTTGGGCCTATTTTGATTATTTTGAAAAAAGAGAGCAACTCAAAGAATTTAAGGTCTTAACATTGTATCAATTTTATACTCAAGCAAATGAATTTTCAAACAAAGTTTTATGTTATCAGGTTGATTTTTGTTTGGTTTTAACATATAAAATTATTTTTCCCAATGTACTGAATTTCCTTTGAAGATATATTTTTTCCTGCATATCACAGCCTTATTAATAAATAGCAAATAGAAATGGAACATCAGCTTAAATAGACCTTATAATGGTTTGCTATTATTATAGAAATTCATAATAACTGGCAGCAGACCTAGCCACTTTCCTGAAAACATGTTTAACGTTAAAAGTAAATTGTAGAATCTGAGAGGAAGAAACAAACAAACAAAAAACCTCCACTGATACATGCCAATGGAAAACCTGGTAAAGATGGTATCAATAATAAAACTGATAGTAAATGTAAATTTAATACAATTAAAATTTACTTATTTATGCTTAAAGCCTCATCCTATATATCTAGATAGCTCTACATTTAGGGAGATTGTGGATTATAGGTATAGTGAATAACATTTGCAAATTAGGTAGAACGATACTCCTTTTTATTGATTCTAATATGACCCAGTGTTTGAGTGTGTGTATATGTGTGTGTGTGTGTTTATGTGGTGTTCATGCATATATTAAATGGGTGTGTGAAGTTGAGTGCAATGCCTTAGCTTTATCACATGAGAACAATCTGAATAATATTAAGAGTCAACTCAGGACTAAGCTTTGACTTTTTTGAAAATTTGAAATCATTGTAAATGACCCAGGTAGAAATACCAATATATGGATTAAAAAAAAAAATTATTGCCTCACAGAACCATTAAAACTTACATAGGCTCCCTGAAGTTATCCGTTGTTAAGTACATAAAATTTAGCCATTTTTATTCTAGTCTTTCAATGTAGTATTCTTAATAAGATTAACATTTCCCTCGTGGCTTTCTTGGTGAATGAATAAATGAATGAATAAATGGGAAACTCATTGTCCCACTGCCCTTTGCTTTGCCTACTTGGTGATGTCACAGTAAGGATTACATACTCACTACTTGCTTATTTATCTGATATTTACTTTTATCCTAAGCATCTTCTATTTAAAATAGTAATTACTTTAAACATTGAGTAGAAAGATACAGCAAGATGTCCTAGGATAAGAGACAGGGATTTTTTCAACCTTTCTCATGTAATGCATTCAGCGTCCTAGACTCAGTACCCCTAACTAGAAAATAAAATTTGTTGTATTATGTCTAGAGTACTATTATGTGCTATTTCTGTTATCTCTAAAAAATTTATGCAAACCTGCATCTTAAATTCGTATCATAGGAAAGATTGTTAGAGCTGCCAAGAATGTAGTCTATAGTGTTCAGAGAGAAGTTACAATGTCCTAGAAATTCATGGTTCTGAGAAAAGGCACTGACCTAAACTCTATGTAGGATATCACCAGAAAGCTCTTTATCCTTCTCCAATTACCATGATGGGGAAGAATCTATAGGAGTTAAAGAATGGTTCATTTCTGAGATTCATTTTAGAAGTTGAGTGGCAAAAATGATGGTTTTTCACAGTGATTTGGCTCTGCCCAAGGCTTGTTCTAACATTTCATAATTTTGTTCCATCGTTACATCATGGGCAGCTTTGCAATTATAAATTAATTTTTGTCAATGTAAACCTATTAGATAACAAAAATTTAAAAGATATGTAACACAACAATAATAATACAAATCTGTTTTATGATTTTTCCAAATATACTAAAGAAACTGTCATCATTTAAGCTTTGTAATTAAAGGAAAGTCAATATGAATATTGCATATATTGTTTTCCTTTTAAATCTAAAAAAGTATTAATTTCTTGTTTGGAGTTCGCAGAAGGAACTCCAAAGAAGAATACAAAATTATTATATTTTGTTTCTATTGCTGTTTTTGTTTGGTCTCGCTTTTGTGTTTGGTTTTTGGTTTTTCAGTAATATAGATTTCAATCTTCTTCCAATAACAGAGTTAATTGCTCATGAAAATAAAGAAATCTGTATATCTTTAACTGCAGTTTTCCCAACTTAAAAGTTAAACACTGGGCTTCCCTGGTGGTGCAGTGGTTGAGAGTCCGCCTACCAATGCAGGGGACACGGGTTCGAGCCCTGGTCTGGGAAGATCCCACATGCCGCGGAGCAACTGGGCCCGTGAGCCACAACTACTGAGCCTGCGCGTCTGGAGCCTGTGCTCCGCAGCAAAGAGAGGTCGCGATAGTGAGAGGCCCGCACACCACGATGAAGAGTGGCCCCCGCTCGCCGCAACTACAGAAAGCCCTCGCACACAAACAAAGACCCAACACAGCCAAAAATAAATAAATAAATAAATAAATAAATAAATAAATTTATAAAAAAAAAAAGTTGAACACTTAAATGAACATGCCTTACTTAAAGTAACATTTTTCATTTTGATAGGATACATCAAAAAAAGACAAGTCAGAAGATTCAGGGGCAATGCTAACGAATATTAGGAAAAATTCTGCCAATTATTATTTAGATAGCATTCATTTTCAAATATTTGGAAACGTAATACTATTTTTATCATGGTACTTCTTCCTGAATTTTTTTCTCATGCACCCAAAGAGAACTTAATTTTTTCATCTTTCCTGTTGTAGAGAAGAAAGATTCCATTTCTGAGAGGAAATAGAATGTCAAGCCATCCTTTTCCCATGTCTTAGGCCCAAAGCATAATGGTTCATTTCCAGGAATTTAAAAATATCACATATCCATACACATATAATCACTGAGACATGTAAGAATCAGGAGACAGAGTTATTCCACCTAATATTTAAAAAATATTTTACAATTTGTACAATCTTCCCCAAATATTGAACTGCTCAGATGTAAAAGATGAGTCTGTAAAGATTAAGAAAATTTTAATTTTATTAGTTGATATTTGGTATCATTTTTTTGGTATGTCTTTAATTCCCTATCATATAGAGTATAAAAGAGGAACTACTAAACTTTTAAAATAACAATGCATTTTACCACCTCCACTCTAAGGCAAAATTATGGCTAATTTTCTCCCTGACCTTAAAAAGAAAATTGTCTATTTATTACACTTTCTGTAACTCTTATTATTTTTTCCCTCCATTTAACCCTTGGGAACTAAACAGGAGTAAGACACCTATAACTTAACATGTTCACAATACAAACTTACATATATTACTATATTTGTCTTTTTTCCTCAAAGAGGTGTTAGCATTTTACTCTGAAAACATCTTGATTGTTGATACATGTTTACTCTTATCAGTTAATAATTAAAAACTAAAACATTTATATGGTTGATGACATACAATTTTCAAAACCCCTCCACAGATATTATTTTTAGGCTTTAATTTTGTTACTGGAAAAATACACATGAGTTTTTCTCTTTAGAATATGGTAGCCAAATAGAATCTAAGGAACAAGTGAAACAGATAAAGGATATCATATGAAGAAAGTGATTTATAAGCTTAGAATTTCATGTAGAAAGCTAAGAGTTCTCAGTACTGATATTTCTTTAGAAGCTTTTCCCCATAACAGAGATCTGCATGATTTTTTCTGTATTAAGGCTATAATATATTTTGAATAACACGCTGCTGCAAGTAATTTACTATAGGGTGGCAAATATTTGATTTGCAAAATAGAGTGACAAAAAAATGCAATTTATGTCTCTTTCTATTGTCATTTACCAAAATATGGATTATCTTTATATTTTTAAAAATTGTATTTTCAAATCACTCATAATTAAAGCACCAATCAAGTTCTGCCCCCACCAAATTGAGTCTTATTGCAAACTCAGAATTTTAAAAAATTTAATGTAAAAATAAGTCAGCAGCCTAGAGGCCAGACTGTTCACTATAAATCTTTTAGAAAATGTGTTCCTCAACCTGTAAGCTCTCATCTGTTTCCCTGATGAGTTTATGTCTGAATTTCTGGAACTCCCAGTGGTACATAAACAGGTATTTAGGATTTAAGATATTCTGAAGATATTAAACATAACTATAGTAAAATTTCTATAAATGCATTAACAAAATGATTAAAATATTTGTGAGTAAAATATCTAAGACATATAAATAATATTTTCTTAGATTATGTTTCTGTTTGAAAAAAACTTTTAAATATATGTTCACTTCAGATAATTGAATAAAAATGTATTCAATCAGATATAGACCATAACGTAGACTATTTGATCTGTTTTATGTGGAAAAATATTGAGAAATTATTATTTTTTGCCTGAATGGGCTGAAGAACTAGATCTTCGGTATTAAGACACAAAGACTATTACTACAGTATTAGGCACTGTACCCTAATCACTTTCTTGCTTGTTGTCCTTGAAAATTACCCACAAGATGATACCAAGTGGCCTTCTCAGTAAAAAAGAGAAAATACATCACTCAGTTTTCTCAAAGTTTTCTATAGTTGTGACATTTATATTTAAGTTTAATCATGAGGATTAACTGATTGCTACATGGGAAGTTTCACTAAAAAGTAATCCTGAAAAAAAAAAAAAAAAAAGTAATCCTGAGACTCCAGAAAAGAAAGTCCTATATCTGGAATGTGATGAGGTGACAGAACCGAGCTTCTCCCTCATAACCAACCTGCTAAGTCAATGTTCCACGTGCATTTTGTTCTGCTTTGTTTTTACATCCTGAGTAAAGACCATAATTCAATAGCAATAAAAATATTATTAATTAGATATTTTCAAAAATGTATATAACTAATGAAGAGTCTGATTTTTATACAGAGCAAATAAATAATTTCAGAGGAAGATTAACAGGCCAGATCTTCTGATAAAGTACTAATTTCCAGCTCCATTAGTTTTGTTGCACCAGCTTTTGTGACCACCTGCCAGCTGTGATTCATGCTGAACCATAATAAGCTGAAGAATTCAAACCACACACACACACACACACACACACACACACACACACACACACAAAATCAAATGACTACAGAGAAAAACTAATTCAAAAAAATTTAAAGGTTAGGTTTGGGTGAAGAGTGGAAATATTATAATATTTTATTTAGGGGAAATATATTTATATCTTTGAAGAAGGAATGGGAGACTTCGGGGCTTAAGGAATGTCTTCGAAACATTCAATCAAGAAGGTACACTGAGCAGACAAGATAATCTCTGCCACCCTTCTCAAAAACCAAAACTTCTAAGTTATAATGTTTAAAAGTAGTCAAGGAGGAATCTCCAGCTACTAAATTTAGAAAGGAACCTGAATCTGTACTTTGCCTCTCTTTGCTTTTACCCTCTCTCCTAGAACAGTGACATGTATAGAGCAGGCAAGTGATAAATATTTGTTGGTAAGTAAATTAATGAAGATACCCTGTTTGCCCATTGGTAAAATGGGGGTAGAGTTGGGAAACAGAACTAAATAGAACCTCAAGTTTTTTTTCTGCTCTGTATTCTTAAAAATACTGTATTGTGTATTACATAATTTCCATAGCTATAAATAAAGTATGTTTATCAATTTGTTAGTATCTATGTGCCTACCTTAAGATTTAACATAAAGTTTGATGAAAGTGGGTATTTACTTAAATCCTACTGAAGTTATTATTCTCTTGACTTATGTCCCTTACAAAATCTTAAGCAAAGCCCATCAACCTTCAAGAAAGGAGGATTTTTATCCTCATTTCACCCTTAGAATCTTAATGCTTGGTCATATTCCAGCATTAATTGCTTTATCTCCAAACTAATGAGCTAATTTGCATTTCTTACACAGAGTACTTGCTGTCTAAACATCCATATGAATCTGAAATTTAGTCAGTCTTCCATATATGTATCCTCATGCTTCTAAACATCTGGCTATTTAGAAACTGCAGGATGTTTGAAATAGCATTTTATCATTCATGTGGAGTATTGTTCATAAACTTTTGAGGTCAAAGGACTGTTTGGCAGTAGATGATAGCTATCAGCCTACTCACTGGGGCAACTGCTTGTTCACACACTCACAAGATTTTGCATGAAGTTTCGGAGACTTAGATCATTTGAAGCCTGTCCATAATCTCAAGGCTAATTATCCCATATCTTGACGGTTACTGTTTTGTAGTCAGTATTTTATGATGAATTACATTGACATTAGAAACATTTTATCTCCATACTGTCTTTAAGCCAATCTTTGCAAGTATTTACAAACTGTTACATATTTAAGAATATCTTTGTGAAATTGTTTGTTTAATATCACCTCCTCCATTAGTGTACTTCCTGAGGTCAGCTATTCTTAAATTGTTCATCAATTTACCATCAGCACCTAAGATGTTTTCTAGTCCCACAGAGAATGGTTGTTGAATTAACCAAGTATTTATAAGTGAGTCAAATTTTTTATGGTTGAAAATATTAGAAAACATTTCTACTACAGGAAGAAATCTTCTTTTCCTCTGTCTCTGCCTGTCTGTCTGTCTCTCCTTATTTTTTTTAAATCCACATTTCCAAACTAGGCCATTAGCTATCCCAGGAGAAAGGCAGAATCATTCAAATCTCTTTGAGACTGCGAAGAAGAAACAAATGTATAGGTTTTAGAGGGTATAAATTTTCCCTAAGAAGTTGAGATTTAGTAATTCACATGCATCAGCTGCATCTTCTCCATGTACTAGATTAACTTCACCTACACAGACATCATCTACTTAGGTTACCAAGGTGACAGAAAAGCATCCTAATTCAAATCCAGGTAATTTAAGTATTTCTTAGCATTGAAACAATGTATCACTTCTTCCTTCTTGATGTACTTCCTTCAGTAGGTTTTCTGGATCTCACATCTTATCTCACTGGTAGCTCCTTTGCTGCTCCCTCCTCTTATCCACTGCATCAGAACTCAGTTCTCTTTCTTTCTCTGCTCTTTATACTTACTCTTTGGGTAATCTCTTCCTGCCCAAGAGCTTTAAATAATTACCACATATGCAAACAAATCCAAAATGTGTATGTCTCTAACCCTCTTTCTCCCAAACCCATACATACATCTATATATAACAGAATACTTGATATTGAATGTAGTATGTTAAATATTAAACTCCTGATATTCTCATCTTTCTTAATCTCATTCTTTCTTCCCAGTTGATGATAATACCACCAAGCCAAAAATATAAGATTCCTACAGGATTCTTTGTCTCATTCTTACCCCACACCTTAAACCCCATATCCAATCCATGGTGGAAATCCATGCTAACACCATGGTCCAAACCTTACTCGAACAGCTGAAAAGAGCAGTTTCTGCTTTAGTACCTAAAATTTTCTCTTAATACTGAGGATGGAGTCATTCTTTTAAAAAATATTTATATATAACATGATGCCATTCTATTTCTCTAATCCTGCATAACTGACTGTAAATGTCAAAAATCCTCACATGATCTGGCCTCCCACGCAGTGTCTGAAGTTTTTTTTTCTTACTTTTTCCTTAGTTTATTCTACTTCAGTCACAATGGTCTCCTTGTTGTTTCTCAAAGATTCTGGACATTCTTTTGAGTTAAGGTCTTTATTTCATCTACTTGTAATCTACTTTTATCTCTTCTCTATCTCTCAAAGTTTTTGCACAAATCTTGCCTTCGCAAGAGCTGCCCTACTTAAAAATCCCAAATATTTGTCAAAACACTCCTTATCCTCTTTACTTTATTCTTTTTTCCTCCTTTCTCCCCATAGCACCTTCACTTTCTAGCATACTAGATAATTTACTTACTTATAACATTTTAATTCAGTACCTAATATTCTTGCTTGAGTAGACCTTGAGAATATGTTCCTGACCTCTGATACACTACTTCAGAAACATTTTGTCGTCTAGGATGGCATCCAAGAAAGCAATTAAATCAACATGTACATAGTGTGTAGACATATCAAGCAGAATTAAAGGATAACTTGTTTTCATCGGAAAATAACGAAATTACTCAGTTATAAGGATAATCACAAAAATGCTTCTAGATTGAGTTGTAAAAAGTAAAATAGGAAAAATAAAAAGAATATAGTGATTTTTTTAAAAAAAATGTATGCTAGACAGAAAATAAGACTAGGAGGATATGAAGTTTTTAATTACCATGTTAATTTTACCAAGCTAAACTGAGTATTGGAAAGAGGCTTGCAATTGTCTGTTTACATATAGTTATTCCCAAGATATACATATGCTTAAAGAAACAATTTTCCCACTAAATGATTGACTGCATTTGTTACACTGAAAAGGAAACTGCAGGAGTAATACATAACATAAAAAATGAAGAATTTTTAAAAAGACTATCAATCTAAGGGCAAAAGTACCTTTCTTTTTCTTTGAAATATGCCAAGGTAAAGTTGCCTAGTGAAAGAAATCGTTGGACAGTCAGCTACTTGGTGACCATAATTATCCTATTTATTCTTAAATTATTCTTTACTGTAAAAACCTCCCAATAATCCCAAACAAAGGCCCTGTTTTCCACTAATAAATGGGTAGTAAAAGAAGAATAATAAAACACATATGTACACACACAAACACACACATAAGATTTTACTACCAATGATACTGGCTATTTATATTTAAAAAAATAAAAAAGATAAATTTTTAGATTTTAAAAATCTAAAAAAAAAAAAGATTAAAAAAAAATTAATTTAAAAAATCATGGTCTAGTTCATGGAGGAAACTTAAAAGTCTTACAAAGAAAACAAAAAATCTGTTTTTAAAAGTAAAATTGCATGTTTGTTTAAAGAATTCTCACAAATATTTATTTAGTATAATAAAGAATGGAAAACATAGCATATTCCAAAGTAACATACTATTTTCATTAGGGTTTTATGCCAGCTTTGTCAGATCTTAAGGGATTTGTCTTTGTGAACCTGAAGGGATGAAAAAATAGCTAAAAAGATTCTCCTTTTAAGATGTTCCACAAGTGGTCTGTGAGTGGAAGCGATAGTATACAGTCTTTTGACATTTCACTGATTGCCAATCTCTCTCCCTATTGCCAGTGTTCAGTGCACTCAGTGGAAAAGATGGCTTCTGTTGTGGGTTAAATTGTGTCCTCTAAGGAGATATGTGGGAATCTTAACCCCTGGTTCTGTGAATGTACCTAATTGTTGTTTTTTTGTTTTGTCCTTGTTGGTTATCTATTTTATATATAGTAGTGTGTATATGTTAATCTCAAACTCCTAACTTATCTCTCCAGCCACCTTTCCCCTTTGGTAAGCATAAATTTGTTTTCTATGTCTCTGAGTCCATTTCTGTCTTGTAAGTATGTTAATTTGTATCCTTTTTTTTTTAGATTCCACATATAAGCGATATCATTTGATATTTGTCTTTCCCTGTCTAGCTTACCTCACTTGGTATGACTATCTCTAGGTCCATCCATGTTGCTACAAATGGCATTATTTCATTCTTTCTTATGGCTGAGTAATATTCCACTGTATCTATGTACCACATCTTCCTTATCCAGTCATCTGTAGATGGATATTTAGGTTATTCCATGTCTTGGCTATTGTAAATAGCGCTGCAATGAACGTTGGGTTGCATGTATCTTTGAGAATTATAGTTTCCTCTGGATATATGCCCAGGAGTGGGGATGCAGGATCATATGGTAGCTTTTAGTTTTTTAAGGAACCTCCATACTGTTCTCCATAGTGCCTGTATCAATTTACATTCCCACCAACAGTGCAGGAGGGTTCCCTTTTCTCCACACACTCTCCAGCATTTAATGTTGGTAGATTTTTTGATGATGGCCATTCTCACTGGTGTGAGGTGATAACTCATTGTAGTTTTGATTTTCATTTCTCTAATAATTAGCAATGCTGAGCATCTTTTCATGTGCCTTTTGGCCATCTGTATGTCTTCTTTGGAGAAATGTCTCCTTAGATCTTCTGTCCGTTTTTTGATTGGGTTGTTTGTTTTTTTGAAATTGAGTTGCATGAGCTGTTGTAAATTTTGGAGACTAATCCCTTGACAGTCGCATCATTTGCAAATTTTTTTTTCCCATCTGTGTGTTGTCTTTTTATTTTATGTGTTTTTGTTGTTGTTGTTGTGCAAAAGCTTTTAAGTTTAATTAGGTCCCATTTGATTATTTTTGTTTTTATTTCCATTACTCTAGGAGACGGATTGAAAAAGATTTTGCTGCAATTTATGTCAAAGAGTGTTCTGCCTGTGTTTTCTTCTAAGAGCTTTATAGTATCAGGTTTTACATTTAGGTCTTTAATCCATTTTGAGAGTATTTTTGTGTATGGTATTAGAGAATTTTCTAATTTCATTCTTTTACATGTAGCTGTCCAGTTTTCCTGGCACCACTTATTGAAGAGACTGTCTTTTCTCCATTGTTGTGTCTTGCCTCCTTTGTTGCAGATTAATTGACCATATGTGGGTGTGTTTATTTCTTGGCTTTCTATCCTGTTCCACTGATCTATATTTCCGATTTTGTGCAAGTACCATACTGTTTTGATTAAAATAGCTTTGTAGTATAGTCTGAAGTCAGGGAGCCTGATTCCTCCAGCTCCGTTTTTCTTTCTCAAGATTGCTTTGGCTATTTGGGGTCTTTTGTGTTTCCACAGAAACTTAAAAATTTTTTTTGTTCTAGTTGTGTGAAAAATGCCATTGGTAATTTGATAGGAATTTCATTGAATCTGTGGATTGCCTTGGGTAGTATAGTCATTTTGACAATATTGATTCTTTCAATCCAAGAACACAGTATCTTTCCATTTGTTTGTGTCATGAATGTAACCTATTTGAAAATGATCTCTGCAGAAATAAGTGAGATGTAAGTTAAGATGAGTTTATACAGACTAGGGTGAATCCTTAATTCAATATGACTGGTTTCTTTGTAAGAAGAGAAGAGACAAAGAAATAGACGGAAAACACAGGGAAGGAGTCCATCTAATAACAGAGGTAGAGCTTGGAGTGATGTCTGTAGAAGCCAAGGAATAGCAAGGATTTCTGGCAACACCAAAATCCAAGAGAAAGACATGGAACTGATTGTCCCCTAGGTTATTACTGCTAAAGTTTAAGCTGTGTGTCAGTGGTAAAATATGTGTATATTTTGGCTCCATGAAGACACACTGGATCAGAACTATAGTTGTACAGTTATGTACTGCACAAGCCACCACATTTAACAGCCACCATTCACATCAGAGACATTGTTTTATTTAGAATGATAATTTTCCAAATGAGTAAGTAAATGTCTTCAGGAATTGGTTCTTTATGCTTGGTTTTTTTCTTTAAAAAATTTGTTTTAATTTTCATAAGATTTTCTCTGAGCTAGCAATATCCTTCAGATACTTGATGTGCTTAGACCCCCTACATAAAAATAACCATATAAATATTTCTGATATGAAAGTAGCTGATCCTTTCATATCTTCTCTAACTTCCATGATGTAAAAGTACTGTATCTGGATCTTTGGAATCCTTTCAACATTTAATTAGGGAAATTATGTAAGCTGTGAACTATGAGTATTTAGTTCTTTATGCCACAGGAGTTTTATGGTAAGGTAAACACGAAATAACTACAGTTTCATGATGCTGTGCAAGGGTAACATAATGTAAGAATAAAAAGACTTATGAGAATTTTGTAGAATAACATACAATTAGTAGAAAATGAATTTTTGGTATTTTTCCAGGCATAATTATTTTCTTTGAACTGAATTATTTTCAAGAGAGCAAAATTTTAAAATGTAACAGTGAAAAGACTGAATACATTTTATTTTCTTAAGTTTTCTTAAAAATTGATATAGTATCATCTCTGGCTTATGTCTTAATGAAGACCTCATTTGTGAAATTTAAAAATTAAATAATTTTAATAATTTAGAAATATTGCTCCTTGTTATGCCTTTCCTAATTCAAAAGTTAAATTTTCTTTAATAATAGTAACAGAGGTAAATGCTAGAGTTACTAGAGTTATTAAACAGTAAGTCTTAAATATCAAGGTTAAAGAACAAGAAAGTTTATTGGATATTGCAAACATCAGTCTATATAGTGAGAAAATAAATCAATCTTACCAATATATAACCATAATCCCAATACATTTTGCACTTTGGGGAGGGGGTAAATTAAAATAAAACTAAAAGTCCTTTTTTATGTGACATTTGTTTTCTAAGCCAATTCAAATGTTCTTTATACTGGTTTATCTGACATTTTTTTGTTCTTCTGGATGTAATTAATTTGTAGAAATGCAGAGTACCTAGTATTAAACATTTGGTGTTTATATGAGAAATTTTCTGCTCCATAATATGTTGAAAAATGAGTCATTTGTCTACTAGCACACTGGAAGTATAGTTATAATTTTTTTACTCAAAGCCCATGATTTAATTTGTATTCTGCTCACTATTTCCACAGACTCCTGAATAAATTTTGAGAACATGAGAAAATGGAAACAATCTCCCCTTCACAGAGTTAAAGACGGTTAAATTTCTTAAGTGAAATAACAAAGCTCATGAGTCTTTTTAAAAAGATCTGCTGAAAGGAGGAGTGCCAAACTGGTGGAAAGTTAAAACAAATGAATGGACAGCAAGTATAGCTATCTTGGGTAAAGGGAAAACATAAACATAGTGCATTTTGCACTGATGATCAGTGACTGAATGTTACATACTACATATTTTTTTTTAAAATCTATCATGCACACACAAAGACAATATTTTTCTTTCATAGAAAAAATAGTCAATATTTGTTGAGAACTTAACTATACTTTTACATTTATGAAGTCAGTACTCTTCTTCCCCATAAGGCATACGTGATTAAGTTGCCCAAGAGAAATTATGCTTAAGAGTGTATTTGTATGACAAACATTTTATAGTGTCACTTGTTATGCTATGCTGCCTTTCAATTCCGCAGAATGGGGCCATGTTCCTCAAAATCAAAGTAACAGACATTGAAAGAAAATAGAATACATGAAATAGGATCTCTACATGTTATCTCAGCAATGGCATTAAAGCCTTTGATGTTTTTAAACACACTATTAGCATTAATAATAACTGAGTGCTAATTATTTGCTAATATTAATTAAACTTTACTCCTTATGATCAGATTAAATAGTAGGATCTAGCAAATATACATATACCACTCAGGTTTCTGAATTAACAATTAGTCATACCAATTTCTAAAAATATCCTAGCTAATCAAGAAAAAAATAAAAGCACATTTCAAATTATTTTAGCTTTAAATAAATTCACTTAAAATTTTGAGAAATTTGTATAATGGCAAAATATATGCATATCTTTAAAGTTTTTAACGACTTCTATTTGCAAAACTATCTTAGACTCAGCTGTGATTGTAGACCTAGTCTTAAGCCTTTAAGAAATGTTCTTACATGCATTTTCTTTATGTCTTTGCATACAAAATCCGTGATATTTATTGAGCAACAGTTTTGAAATGGATATTAAAGTAGGGGCTAGAGATCCAGCAGGAAATGAAAGATACTGCTCTCATGGCAGAGAATGAAGTCCAGAATGCACAAAACTTATAAGTAAAATATTCAACATCATTCATGGCAGTAAATACTATGGAAGAGGATAAAGCAGATAAGACATGAAAGAGTGTGTGTATGTGTATGTGTGTGTGTGTATGTACATGTGTATGTGCAGGTATATGTGTGTGTCGTGTTGGAGTGGGTAGCTGGAATTTTAAATAGAATGGTGGGAAAAACCTTACCAAGAATACTATATTTTAATTTTTGCAAATATAGAATTTTGTATATTCAACACATGAAAAGTAGTTTTCCATGCTGCTTTATGTCTTTAAACCAAAAACATATTATTTGAGTTGTGGTCTAATATAATTTATTTATACTGTTTAATATTTTGAGATTTTAAGGAGATTTCCATGTTCTTACTATCAAAAATCACATTAGAATTGCATTGCCTATCCTTTTAAAATAATGTCTATTTTTTTTCTTTTAAATTTCTTAAATTTATTTTTTTTATATAGCAGGTTCTTATTAGTTATCTATTTTATACATATTAGTGTATATATGTCAATCCCAATCTCCCAATTTATCCTACCACCACCCCCCACCCCCGCTTTACCCCCTTGGTGTCCATACGTTGGTTCTCTACATCTGAGTCTCTATTTCTGCCTTGCAACCCAGTTCATCAGTACCATTTTTCTAGATTCCACATATATACATTAATATACGATGTTTGTTTTACTCTTCCTGACTTACTTCAATCTGTATGATAGTCTCTACGTCCATCCATGTCTCTACAAATGACTCAATTTCGTTCCTTTTTATGGCTAATATTCCATTGTATATATGTACCACATCTTTATCCATTCATCTGTCAATGGGCATTTAGGTTGCTTCCATGACCTGGCTATTGCAAATAGTGCTGCAATGAATATTGGGGTGCATGTGTCTTTTTGAATTATCGTTTTCTCTGGGTATATGCCCCGTAGTGGTATTGCTGGGTCAGTGGTTGCTCTATTTTTAGTTTTTTTTTTTTTTTATAAATAAATGAGTTTTTTTTTTTTTTTAACTTTAATTTACTTATTTATTTATTTATTTTTGGCTGTGTTGGGTCTTCGTTTCTGTGCGAGGGCTTTCTCTAGTTGCGGCAAGCGGGGGCCACTCTTCATCGCAGTGTGCGGGCCTCTCACTATCGCGGTCTCTCTTGTTGCAGAGCACAGGCTCCAGACACGCAGGCTCAGTAATTGTGGCTCACGGGCCTAGTTGCTCCGTGGTATGTGGGATCTTCCCAGACCAGGGCTCTAACCCATGTCCCCTGCATTAGCAGGCAGATTCTCAACCACTGCGCCACCAGGGAAGCCCTCTATTTTTAGTTTTATAAGGAAACTCCATACTGTTCTCCATAGTGGCTGTATCAGTTTACATTCCCACCAACAGTGCAAAAGGGTTCCCTTTTCTCCACACCCTCTCCAGCATTTATTGTGCATTTTTTGATGAAGGCCATTCTGACCAGTGTGAGATGATAACTCATTGTGGTTTTGATTTGCATTTCTCTAATGATCAGTGATGTTGAGCATCTTTTCATGTGCCTTTTGGTCATCTCTATGTCTTCTTTGGAGAAATGTCTATTTAGGTCTTCTGCCCATGTTTTGATTGGGTTGTTTGTTTTTATAATATTGAGCTGCATGAGCTGTTTATATGTTTTGTAGTTTAATCCTTTGTCCACTGATTTATTTGCAAATATTTTCTCCCAACCTGAGGGTTGTATTTTTGTCTTGTTTAGCGTTTCTTTGCTGTGCAAAAGCTTTTCAGTTTCATTAGATCCCATTTGTTTATTTTTGTTTTTATTTCCATTACTCTAGGAGGTGGGTCAAAAAAGATCTCCCTGTGATATATGTCAAAGAGTGTTTTTCTTATGTTTTCCTTTAGGAGTTTTACAGTGTCCAGTCTTACATTTAGGTCTGTAATCCATTTGGAGTTTATTTTTGTGTATGGTGTTAGGAAGTGTTCTAATTTCATTCTTTTACATATAGCTGTGCAGTCTTCCCAGCACCACTTACTGAAGAGACTGTCTTTTCTCCATTGTATATCTTTGCCTCCTCTGTCACAGATTAGTTGACCATAGGCATGTGGGTTTTTCCCTGGGCTTTCTATCCTGTTCCATTGATCTCTATTTCTGTGTTTGTGCCAGTACCATATTGTCTTGATTATTATAGCTTTATAGTATAGTCTGAAGTCAGGGAGTCTGATTCCTCCAGCTCTGTTTTTTTTCCCCTCAAGATTGCTTTGGCTATTTGGGGTCTTCTGTGTCTCCATACAAATTTTAAGACTTTTTGTTCTAATTCTGTAAAAAATGCCATTGGTAATTTGATAGGGATTGCACTGAATCTGTAGCTTGCTTTGGGTAGTATAGTTATTTGCACAATATTGATTCTTCCAATCCAAGAACCTGGTATATCTCTCCATCTGTTGGTATCATCTTTAATTTCTTTCATCAGTGTCTTATAGTTTTCTGCATACAGGTCTTTTGTCTCCCTAGGTAGGTTTATTCCTAGGTATTTTATCCTTTATGTTGCAGTGGTAAATGGGAGTGTTTACTTAATTTCTCTATCAGATTTTTCATCATTAGTGAATAGGAATGCAAGAGATTTCTGTGCATTAGTTTTGTATCCTCAGCTCTACCAAATTCATTGATTAGCTCTAGTGGTTTTCTGGTGGCATCTTTAGGATTCTCTATGTATAGTATCATGTAATCTGCAAACAGTGACACAGTGTTACTTCTTCTTTTCCAATTTGTATTCCTTTTATTTCTTTTCCTTCTCTGATTGCCATGGCTAGGACTTCCAAAACTATGTTGAATAACCGTGGCAAGAGTGAACATCCTTGTCTTGTTCCTGATCTGGGAGGAAATGCTTTCAGTTTTTCACCATTGAGAATGATGTTTGCTGTGGGTTTTTCACAGATGGCCTGTATTATGTTGAAGTAGGTTTCCTCTATGCATACTTTCTGGAGAGTTTTTATCAGAAATGGGTGTCAAATTTTGTCAAAAGCTTTTTCTGCATCTATTGAGATGATCATATGGTTTTTATTCTTCAATTTGTTAATGTGGTGTATCACATTGATTGATTTGTGTATACTGAAGAATCCTTGTATCCCTGGGATAAATCCCACTTGATCATGGTGTATGATCATTTTAATGAGTTGTTGGATCCTGTTTGCTAGTATTTTGTTGAGGATTTTTACTTCTATATTTATCAGTGATGTTGGTAATTTTCTTTTTTTGTGATATCTCTGTCTGGTTTTGGTATCAGGGTGATTGTGGCTTCATAGAATGAGTTTGGGAGTGTTCCTTCCTCTGCAATTTTTTGGAAGAGTTTGAGAAGGATGGGTGTTATCTCTTCTCTAAATGTTTGATAGAATTCACTTGTGAAGCCATTTGGTCCTAGACTTTAGTTCTTTGGAAGATTTTCAATCACAGTTTCAATTTCATTACTTGTGATATGTCTGTTCATATTTCCTATTTCTAAGAATTTGTTCATTTCTTCCAGGTTGTCCATTTTATTGGCATAGAGTTGCTTGTATTAGTCTCTTACGATGCTTTGTATTTCTGTGGTGTCTGTTGTAACTTCTCCTTTTTCATTTCTAATTTTATTGATTTGAGTCCTCTCCCTCTTTTTCCTGATGAGTCTGGCTAAAGGTTTATCAATTTTGTTTATCTTCTCAAAGAATCAGCTTTTAGTTTTATTGATCTTTGCTATTGTTTTCTTTGTTTCTATTTCATTTATTTCTCCTCTGAACTTTATGATTTCTTTCCTTCTGCTAAGTTTGGGTTTTGTTTGTTCTCCTTTCTCTAGTTTCTTTAGGTGTAAGGTTAGGATGTTTATTTGAGATTTTTCTTGTTTCTTGAGTTAGGATTTTATTGCTATAAACTTCCCTCTTAGGACTGCTTTTGCTGCATCCCATAGGTTTTGGATCATCGTGTTTTCATTGTCATTTGTCTCTAGGTATTTTTTGATTTCCTCTTTGATTTATTCAATGGTCTCTTGGTTATTTAGTAATGTATTGTTTAGCCTCCATGTGTTTGTGTTTTTTTACGTTTTTTTCCCTGTAATTTATTTCTAATCTCATAGTGTTGTGGTTGGAAAAGATGCTTGATATGATTTAAATTTTCTTAAATTTACCAAGGCTGGATTTGTGACCCAAGATGTGATCTATCCTGGAGAATGTTCCCTGTGCACTTGAGAATAAATTGTAATCTGCCTTTTTGGATGGAATCTCCTATAAATATCAGGTAAATATGGTCTATTGTGTCATTTAAAGCTAGGGTGGCTCTTTCCTTTCCCATGTTAGGGAAGTTTTCGACTATAATCTCTTCAAATATTTTCTCGGGTCCTTTCTCTCTCTCTTCTCCTTCTGTGACCCCTATAATGCGAATGTTGTTGCATTTAATGTTGTCTCAGAGGTCTCTTAGGCTGTCTTCATTTCTTTTCATTCTTTTTTCTTTATTCTGTTCCACAGCAGTGAATTCCACCATTCTGTCTTCCAGGTCACTTATCCATTCTTCTGCCTCACTTATTCTGCTATTGATTCCTTCTAGTGTAGTTTTCATTTCAGTTATTGTATTGTTCATCTCTGTTTGTTTGTTCTTTAATTCTTCTAGGTCTTTGTAAAACATTTCTTGAATCTTCTTGATCTTTGCCTCCATTCTTTTTCCAAGGTGCTGGATCATCTTCACTATCATTATTTTGAATTATTTTTAGGGAAGGTTGCCTATCTTCACTTCATTAATTGTTTTTCTGGGGTTTTATCTTGTTCCTTCAGCTGGTACATAGTTCTCTGCCTTTTTATTTTGTCTATATTTCTGTGAATGTGGTTTTCGTTCCACATGCTGCAGTACTGTAGTTCTTCCTTCTGCTGTCTGCCCTCTGGTGGATGAGGCTATCTAAGAGGCTTGTGCAAGCTTCCTGATGGGAGGGACTGGTGGTGGGCAGAGCTCAGTAAAACTTTAATCCACTTGTCTGCTGATGGGTGGGGCTGGGTTCCCTCCCTGTTGGTTGTTTGGCCTGAGGCAATCCATCACTGGAGGCTACAATCTCTTTGGTGGGGCTAATGGTGGACTCTGGGAGGGCTCACGCCAAAGAGTACTTCCCGGAACTTCTGCTGCCAGTGTCCTTGTCCCCACTGTGAGCCACAGCCACCCCCTGCCTCTGCAGGAGACCCTCCAACACTAGGAGGTAGGTCTGGTTCAGTCTCCTATGGGGTCACTGCTCCTTTCCCCTGGGTCCCGATGTGCAGATTACTTTGTGTGTGCCCTCCAAGAGTGGAGTCTCTGTTTCTCCCAGTCCTGTCAAAGTCCTGCAATCAAATCCCGCTAGCCTTCAAAGTCTGATTCTCTGGGAATTCCTCTTCCCATTGCCGGACCCCCAGGTTGGGAAGCCTGACATGGGGCTCAGAACCTTCACTCCAGTGGATGGACTTCTGTGGAATAACTGTTCTCCAGTTTGTCAGTCACCCACCCAGTGGTTATGGGATTTGATTTTATTGTGATTGTCCCCCTCCTACCATCTCATTGTGGCTTTTCCTTTGTCTTTGCATGTGGGACATCTTTTTTGGCAAGTTCCAGTGTCTTCCTGTCGATGACTGTTCAGCAGTTAGTTGTGATTCTGGTGCTCTCACAAGAGGGAGTGAGCACGTGTCCTTGTACTCCACCACCTTGAACCAATCCTATCAATAATGAGAGTTTCTTAGAAAAAAATTACTAGGTCAAAAATTCAAAAATTTAAGAAAACTTCAGTTACTGAAATGATTCATCATTTTGATCTTCAAAGGAGCTGTCCAATTTACAATAACTAATTTACTGACAAGGTATAAATTTTATTTCAAAATGTCCTCAACTATATTCAGTACAGTGATTTTAGTACTACTAGAAAATATTGAAACAGTACCTATTTTAGTATGTATTTTTTAATAGAAAACTTGAACTTTTTTCTTACTTTTTTGTTATATGTATTTTCTTACATATAATTCTAATTTTGAAATATGATAAACCCTTTCTATTTTTAGATAAATATTGTTTTCAGTTTTTAAATATTTTAATTAAAATCATGTGCTATTTTAAAGACACTAACCCTTTTATATATCTGAAAAAAATATTTCTCTTAAGAAAAGGAGAGGGTAATTTTAGATTATACAGCATTTTAATTTTAGAATCTCTTGTCATTAGTCATCTCCTTTACAGTTTTTTCCATCATTTAGAAAAACAGAAACAACTTTCATCTTCAGAGCTCTCTTAGGTAACTGGGTTTCCCTGACTGGGTTTTCTTTGTGTTATAACCATTGGTTGTTGTCTACATTTAATTTCTCTGGAAGTTTGAAACAAGGTAGAAGCTTAGGGATTTTCTTTCTTACAATTGCTAAGCAGACTTCATAGCACCATTTTGTGGTGATACATGAGTTTTTCAGCAAATAACACTAATTTCATTTTTGACTTTGATCTTTATCACTAAAATATGATGCCATAATGATCAGAAAATGGGTTCAGGACATAATCACTGAAGTTATTTGAGCAAATGTCCTGCAGTTTTGAGTATTCTTAGTAATTTGTCCTCCTCTTCAACTTTCTTATTTCATATCTGATCACTGAGTTCTTTTTGACAATAATTCTGTATTTCATTCCCCTGACTAGATTTGTCTTATGTGTCAATTATGTGTCATTAATTTCCTTATGAAGTCTTATTTTTAAATGTGTTTGTTATCTAACTGAAATGATAGCTTTTCAGTATGCCATCACAGATATATATATATATATATATATATATATACACACACAAATTTAATATTGCATCGAGGATTTTAATTCAATAACTTTGATTTATTTCCTTAAAATACTGACTTTTAGAATATCATATTGTTATGCATTATTCCTTTATCTGTATGTAAAAAATCATGAGCATGAAACACACTTCAATTAATTACATCTTTATGTTTAACAGCTTATGATCAAATAAGTTCTCAAACATGTTGATGATAAATATATCATCTCTCATTTAAAGGGGTTTATATGGAGATTGAGAATGAAAATAATCTCTAAAGACTTTGAAAAGCCTATGTTAAATTATAATCACAATATAAGGTGAGTTACTTTGTGAATGTCACAATTACTTGATCAGCATTTTTCTCAAACAAGAGTAACCTTTAAACTACAAGTGACCTGTTATACACTCACATACAGTTATTCCCTTTTAATCTACTTGGTATTACCTGTCTCTCCCTAGAAACTATCACACACAACCTTTGGCCTCTATCTAGTATTACATAAGAGAATCTAAGTAGTAACCAGATTACTATTCATCCTCCACTATGTTCTTTATCTAACTTGGGTATGTGAGTACAGAGATATCTGTGGCAAGAATTAGAAGACTGAAACTTTACATTTTCTTCTTAAAACTCTCTCAAAATAAAGACGTATTTCCAAAAAAAGAAGAAAAAAACAAGACAAAAACCTCTGCATTAATTTCTTGTTTATTGTCACCTTGATGCAAGTTAACACAGTGAGATCATCTGTCAGCGGAGATCAGGACTAGAGGAAATGATAGCTGTAATTGGTAAATCAGAAGAAGGAAAGTATAAATGAGGACATATTTCAGCAAAGATCAAAGAACTCCTTTTAAAAAAGCAAGCCTCTGTTGATGGACACTTATGTTGCTTCCATGTCCTGGCTATTGTAAATAGAGCTGCAGTGAACATTTTGGTACATGAGTCTTTTTGAATTATGGTTTTCTCAGGGTATATGCCCAGTAGTGGGATTGCTGGGTCGTATGGTAGTTATATTTTTAGTTTTTTAAGGAAAGTCCACACTGTTCTCCATAGTGGCTGTATCAATTTACATTCCCACCAACAGTGCAAGAGGGTTCCCTTTTCTCCACACCCTCTCCAGCATTTATTGTTTGTAGATTTTTGGATGATGGCCATTCTGACCGGTGTGAGATGATATCTCATTGTAGTTTTGATTTGCATTTCTCTAATGATTAATGATGTTGAGCATTCTTTCATGTGTTTGTTGGCAATCTGTATATCTTCTTTGGAGAAATGTCTATTTAGGTCAGATGAATGGATAAAGAAGATGTGGCACATACATACAATGGAATTTTACTCAGCCCTAAAAAGAAATGAAATTTAGTTATTTGTAGTGAGGTGGATGGACCTAGAGTCTGTCATACAGAATGAAGTAAGTCAGAAAGAGAAAGACAAATACTGTATGCTAACACATATATATGGAATCTAAGAAAAAAAATAAAAAGGTCATGAAGAACCTAGGGGTAAGACGGGAATAAAGACACAGAACTACTAGAGAATGGACTTGAGGATATGGGGAGGGGGAAGGGTAAGCTGTGACAAAGTGAGAGCGTGGCATGGACATATATACACTACTAAACGTAAAATAGATAGCTAGTGGGAAGCAGCCATGTAGCACAGGGAGATCAGCTCGGTGGTTTGTGACCACCTAGAGGGGTGGGATAGGGATGGTGGGAGAGAGGAAGACACAAGAGGGAGGAGCTATGGGGACATATGTGTATGTACAACTGATTCACTTTGTTATAAAGCAGAAACTGACACACC
The DNA here is from genome assembly GCF_028564815.1 of Eubalaena glacialis. Classification (NCBI taxonomy): domain Eukaryota; kingdom Metazoa; phylum Chordata; class Mammalia; order Artiodactyla; family Balaenidae; genus Eubalaena; species Eubalaena glacialis. Next base: position 7,365,187 of record NC_083718.1, on the reverse strand, counting down.
ATTGTAAAGCAATTATACTCCAATAAAGATGTTTAAAAAAAAAAAAGAGCAAGCCTCAGGGAACAGTCAATGAAGATTGAGAGGACAAAGGTGGCCCCCTCAGAATAAGTGAGATTATTGCAGGGTCGTAAAATCTAGATATCTTTGATTGAAGTTTAATGGAAACTATTGTTTAATTTAATAACAGAACTTTATTGTTAGCTGAGATGTCCTTTAAAATTTGATGCCTATAAACTTCTGATTCTGTTAACTGAAACTTGTGTCTCTCTTTCTTGAGCTTTCTTACCCTGTGTGACAAAGAAGGAGGCTATTTGAGTTTGAGGATCATACAACCTCATTTTCCAGAACAGTTTAAATTTAAAATTATCTTTCTTCTATTTTCATAAACATAATTAAGGAAGTTTTAAAACATTCTTAAATGTGTCAGTGATTCATGGTAGATGGAAATTAAGTCAGGAATGGATTCTCTTCCTTCCAGTTTCATGATGAGTTCTTTTGTGTAGCTGCTGTCCGTTTACAAGTTGTAGAGGGGACTATGTAACTTACTTCTATGCCTAAAGTGTTTTAACCCGTGTGTATCTTTATAAAGTTGTATAAGCGTTGGTGAAGATGAGCAGTGAAACAGAAGATCGGTTCAGGTAAACATGAAAAGGATTTGTATGTTGCAATAAAGAATAAGTTTTCACTGCCCTAAGTTGATGTATATATCAGTGAAGATCTACCTATTCTAAAAGGAACCATTGCTTTATCAGGCAAAATACAGGGCCTTAGATTCTGACAGATCTGCTAGCAAACTTCAGCATCTTCACTTGACAATTTGTGTTCCTAGTCGACTGCAGTAAATTTTTGAGACTACCCTACTCATTTGTAAAATAGGGTTATTGATGCCTCCTGAACAGGGTATTAATGTGGTGTCATATTAATATGATATTGATAGTGCACTGTAGATGCTCAATTGATGAGAGGAATTAATGCTATTTCAAGAAAAATGGAGTCGATGGCATTTTAAAACCTGTTTTTGTTTGTTTTCATTCATATGTAAAATTTATCATTATTAAGATAGTATTCTAACTCATTAGGATAGAGTAATATAATGAGAGATTGAAATATAGAAATAAGCAAATGACTAAGAAATCATGAAGAAGAGATTAGATGAATTGGGACCTAGAATCTGAGCATTTAAGCCAGATCTTTAAAGATGAGCAAATCATATTTGGTTTGGAATGGTAACAACTAGACTTTTTAATATGACCAGGGACAATATGATAGTTCTAGACATATTCAACATAATGTCCTTTATGGACTTATAAAATCCTACATTTCATAATATACATACATCAATGTGATTTATATTACAAGTGCACAGAAAAACAAACAAAATACTCTTGCTTCAAAAATATTTATATCTGTTAAATTTTGCCCATGATATTTAGTGACTTTAACCATGTAAATAAATTCCTATATCCTATTAATGCTGGTAAACACAAATGAAAAGAGAGAGATTAGTGCATTTAGTTGATGTGTGTTTCTGTGTTTATGTACCATTATTAGGTACCATGAATTACCTGTGAAACTCATGTGCATTCTTTTCTACTTCAAGTTATATATATATATGTCATTTTGTCTGGAGGCTTTTTTTTTTTTAACTTTTCCCAATAAACAAGAGCCTTTGCAAACTAAGAGCCTTCAAAATGACCAGAGAGTCAAAGAACGTAACCTTAACAGGTCATGTGGTGCAACTATGATTTTCTCTTACAGGTGGCATTTAAACTATTATATTCCAATGACAAGAACCTCTTCGGACAACAGAGGAAAATGGCATAACGTAAGCTATTTCTGTGACCGGGATTTTGGCTCTAGAATGTGAAATAGTACATTTCTTCAATCTTAACTTACAATAAAATATGGTTTTGTTTGTGATAATAAAACAAACTACCCAGCAATAGTTGTTAAGGTTTTGGGAACACAGTTTATAGACTTACACCTAACAGGTAATAATCTTTTTTATACAACCTGCTGTAATAAACTGGTAGATTCAATGGGGGTTAAGTATAAACAAGTCAATATTTAACGAAATTTGATTCATAACATACGTGTAATATTTCAAATGACTATTTCATTACTAGGTAGTTAAAATTAATTACAATTATACATTAATGTTTAGAATTATCTTAACGGTTTGCTAGGCAGTACATTTACATATATGCCTGGAATTGGCATTTAAACAGGCATAACAATTTAGTTCATTAACAGATTTTTAAGAATAAACCTTTTTGTCAAATATTACTCACTCATATAAAATCTGAACAGACATAATGGGGACATATTTTGTAATTGAGAGAAAGAAAAGGAAACACATCTGAGATTAGCAATTCTCACAGCCTTTCAAAAAAAATGAGGAGAAAATTTTGTCTTTCTGATAATAAGTAACTAATTGACAAAAAAACCATCCAGAGGTGTAGTATTTTATGGCAACTGAATGTCATTTTTGTTTGTGTCTGCTGATAGCTGTGTAAATTAAGTCCTATGTTGATCACCAATACAGAAGAATATATGAAGCCACATTGTTAAAAGCCCCAAACTCTCTTTAAATCAGTTAAATATTGTTACTCCTTTGAAGGTTGTTATATGCATTACTTTTTTAAACAGGAAATGTGTGTGTGTGCATGTGTGTGAAAGAGAGAGAGAAAGAGAGAGATTAATTACAGTAAATAGCATTGGTAGTATTGTCCTAATTCACCTCTTTCTGTTTCCATGTCTTATACCACGAGATGTCCTATACCTTCCACTAGAGACTGGATTTACTTCCCACCTCTTGACTTTGAACTCACTCCTCTGACTTGCTTTATCCACCGGGATATTAGCACACATGACACAAGCATGTTTGTTAGGTAGACTTTCTCTTTTAGGCTTCTGTTCTTTCTATAAGAATATAAAGGTCACTTCAAGAAGAACAAGAATCGTAAGAACCAAACCTGAATCCAAAACTAACCTACGTCTCCCAAACACAAGCCAAACGGGATACGTGAGCAAGATAGACAAAAGCGGATTTTTTTTGTTTGTTTTTGGCTACAGTCTTATTATGAAGTATTATTGTGGCTATAGCTTACAACTCTGTTGTTTAGGTTCTGGTCCTGTCCCAATTCTTTGGTTCTGCGGGGGTGGGGGAGAAACTTTGGTCCCAGGTGTCCTTCGAGGTAAAACTGCCTCCTTTGCTCATGCTTCAGCTGCAGGACTTGAGGTTTTGTTCTGTTGTCTCTGGAAAACGACTCATTATCTTGTTAGAAAGAGGAGAGGGCCAGTTTGCAGCTGGTTCTGAGGTTAGGTTACAGGTCCATCCATGTTATTGCATGTATCATATTTCATTATTGCCCAATAATATTCCATTGTTTGTTGGTCCTTTCAATAGTTGATGGACGTTTGAGTTCTTTGAACATTTTTTCTATTAAAAACAATGCTGCTATAAATATTAGTCTATACAAGATTTTGTGTGGGCATGTTTTTATTTCTCTTAGGTATATACTTGGGAATGGAACTGCTGGATCATGTGGCAACTCTATGTTTAACCTTTGGAGAAACTGTCAGACTGTCAAAGCTGTTGCCTCATTTTACAGTCCATCAGCATTGTATGAAGGTTCACGTTTCTCCACTTGGTTGACCATCCTACTGACTGTAAAGTGGTATTTTGGTATGGTTTTGATTTGTATTTCCCTATGGGATAGTGATGTTTAATTGAACATCTTTTCATGTTTCTATTGGTCATTTCCACATCTTATAGAAATCTTTACTAAGATCTTTTGCTGATGTTTTATTTGGGTTATTTGTCTTTTATTATTGAGTTGTAAGAGTTTTTATGCAATCTGGACACAGGTTCTTTTTTAGATTCATGACTTGAAAATTGTTCACCCATTCTCTGAGCTGCTTTTCAATGTCTTGGTGATATCATTTGAAGAACAAAGTTGGTTTTTTTTTTGGTGAAGTCCAATATATCTGTTTTTGTCTTTTGCAGCTTGTGCTTTTTTTTTTTTTTTTTAATTATAATTGCTTTACAAAGTTGTGTTAGTTTCTGCTGTACAATGAAGTGAATCATCTATATGTATACATATATTCCCTCCCTCTTGGACCTCCTTCCCACGCCCCCCATCCCACCCATCTAGGTCATCACAGAGCACCGAGCTGAGCTTCCTGTGCTTTATAGCAGATTCCCACTAGCTATCTATTTTACACATAGTAGTGTATATGTCTATCCTAATCTCCAAACTCAACCCACCCTCCCCTTCCCGCCCCCCTGCACCGTGTCCACATGTCCGTTCTCTACATCTGTGTCTCTATTCCTGCCCTGGAAATAGGTTCATCTGTACCATTTTTCTAGATTCCACATATATGTGTTAATATATGACATTTGTTTTTCTCTTTCTGACTTAGTTCACTCTGTATGACAGACTCTAGGTCCATCCACATCACTACAAATGACCCGATTTCTTTCCTTTTTATGGCTAATATTCCATTGTATATATATACCACATCTTCTTTATCCATTCATCCGTTGTTGGTGTCACACATAAAAGGCCTTTTTCTAACCAAGCCCAGGAAGAGATACTCTGATATACAGGCATACTTCATTTTATTGCCTTTTGCAGACACAGTGTTTTCTACAAACTGCAGGTTTGTGGCTACCCTGTGTCAAGCAAGTCTATAGGCACCATTTTTCCAACAGCTTATTTTTAATAAAGGTAAGTACATTGTTTTTTCAGATATAACCCTATTGTACACTTAATAGACTATAGTGTAAACATAACTATTATATGCACTGGGAAACCAAAAAATGTGTGTGATACACTTTATTGCAGTATTTGCTTTGTTGTGGTGGCCTGAAACCGAACCTGCAATGTCTCTGAGTTCTGCCTGTATTCTCTGAAGTCATACAGTTTTAGCTCTTATATGTTGTTATTTTTCTCTTCTTGTTCTTTTGGCAATATGACAATGTACTTATTAAGGAAAGTTTATAAAATAAGTCCTACTATATGGAGATATAATCTCCCCTGCTTTGTTTATTTTCCTGATTTTTTTCTGCTGTTGTTGGTTATCTGTTTTCTATGAAACGTTTTAAATCAGTTTGATGAAGAACGCTAACAGGATTTTTATTTGAGATTGCAAGAAAATTAGAGATAAATTTGTGAGAAATTAGCATCTTTAAGTTATTTAGTTTTTTTAATCAACGATAATAGGCTATGGACTTTTCACCACCTTTGACTTCTCTAAACAATGACTGTACAATCTCTGTTAGATTCTTGCACATCTTTTCAAATATTTACTCATAAATAATGTATATTTTTGATGCTATTGTAAATGTCATTTGTACTTTTAAGACATTTTCTAATTGTTTGGTACTAAAATACAGTTTTTTAATATTGAACATGTAGCCATAAACTTACCAAATTCACTTATTTATGTTAATAATTTTCCTGCAGGTTTCTTTGTATTTTCTATATACACAATCATCTTAAACAAAAATAAGGGCACTTATTTTTTTCTTTCTAATCATTATTCATTTTCTTTCTTTTTCTAGACTAATTTTGTGAGGTAGATCCTCAAGTACAATGATGAATGGAAACAATGATAGTGACCTTTCGTGTTTCTAATATCAATATTTCACAATTCTTTAGATATTGGCAGAAAATCTTAATTAAGTTCCATTCTCTTCTAAATGAGCGTTGAGTTTTTCAAATACTTATTACAGTGATAAGATCACATGATATTTCTACCTCATTCTTCTAATGGGGTGAATTGTACTTTATGGTTATAAAATGCTGAAACAAATTAAAAGAAAACATCATTTGTTCATGAGGTATCCTCCTTAATGCTTGATTTAATTTGTTAACTGTTTTAAGATATTTGCATGTAAGTTTATGAGATCAGCCTATAATTATTCTTTCTTATAGTGTATTTGCCTGACCCACTTGAAGCATATAATTGCCATTTCTTATAACAGTGAAGAGTGTGAAAATGAATATGTTTAAAACATATATTTTAGGGTAGGTGTAGATGAGAAGTCTGTTTGGGGGCTTGTTAAGTCAAGTACTCTTATTACTCATCCAAGGGGAGGTGGCAAGTAGGAAATTGGATATATAAGTCTCAAGTTCAGACTTGGTCTGAGCATCAGTGTTTGAAATTGGGACTATTTGGGATTTGTAGGCATTTATGGTATTTAAAGGCAGGGCACTCCATTCACACACCACTAAAAAAGGAAAGAAGAAATTTAAGGACAAATCCTTAATAAGATGACATTTAAAGTTCAATGAAAGGAGGAGGAACTATAAAAAGAATTGCCAGTATGATAGGGAAAACCCAAACGAGGATGGAGACCTCAAAGTCAAGGAAAGAAATTGTCAGGTGCTGCTGAAAGGCTCATGTAGATGAGGTCTGAATTGACCTAGGAACTGGGAGCATCCTGGTCAGCAGTAACTTTGAAGAAAATTGTTGAAGTCTAGTTATGGGAAATAGAACAGAAAATATAATTCGATTTCAGTTGAAGAGATGTTTGAAATAGAGAAACTGAAGTAATTAGTAAAGAAATGCTTTGAGGAGCTTTGCTGTAAAGATAAGGAGATAAATGATGATGTATCTGAAGGAAGATCTGAAAATAATAGCAGCTTTGTTTTGATTTGCTTTACTTTATGATTACAGTTAATATAACATATCTGTATTTGTATATCAGTGAGTCAGTATGGAGGGAAAATTGTAAGATTAGTGACAGAAGGGGGGCAATTGTTGGTTTGATGTCCCTGAATGCTGAAGAGTAGATGGAAATGGGGTTATTAAAATGTCAAGTTAACATAGTATTCAACTCATCCCTAAATTCTGTATTAACTGGGCTATGTTTGATATTCTATGCTAAATTCAAGCAAAAGGGACCACAAACATATCTCTATAATTTCTATTTCTGGGACTTCCTTGTGGCCCAGTGGTGAAGAATTTGCCTTCCAATGCAGGGGACAGGGGTTCGATCCTGGGTCAGGAACAAATATCCCACATGCCACATGGCAACTAAGCCCGCAAACCACAACTACTGAGCTCGCGGGCCTCAACAGGAGAGCCTGCATGCCGCAAACTACAGAGCCCATGTGCCCTGGAACCTGTGTGTCACAACTAGAGAGAGAAAACCTGCATGCCACAACTAGAGAGAAGCCCATGCGCCGCAACGAAGATCCTGCATGTGGCAACTAAGACCTGACACAGCCAAAATAAATAAATAAATAAAATATAAAATAAAATAAAATAAACATAAAAACAAATTTCTGTTTCCACTGAGGACATTGATTATGCCGTGTTTCAAAGTTTTCTATATGCAACTGCAAGTAAGATACTTATCTCAGGATGTATTGTAGAAGAAATGTCTCCTTTGAAAAATTTGTTCTCCTTTTCCTTGGAAATTCTTATTCTCAAAAAGAGAAGATTTTTATAGGTAACTATACATTTTTCTCCTAATACCATGTTCTCCTTTTACTTTTAAAAATCTCCTGTGTGTATATATATATTTTTATTTTTAATAAGTTAAATCAGGCAGGAATATATTTTTCAAATAAATGGAAGCAGCATGATTAAATAACATGATGAGCTAGAATTCTAATGAATAGCTTTATCATGTCAAGCAGAAAAGTAAGAGTAGCTTTCAAAATGTTTCAGTATCAGAGAACCATTTTATTATTTTCTAAAATAAACCTCCTATTTATAGATATTATGCTTAGTAACTATACATTTGAGTGAACTTAACTGTCAAAGCCTCCCCAGTCACTACTGCCATAGGGCTTACAGTCCAATTAGTTCTGCCGTGGAATGTTTTGGGGGCAGTCATGGGGGCATATACAGAATTCTAAGGGATCCCAGGGCAGATTTATGTATATACTACACTAAATAAGATGAAAGAAGACATCTAAGAAAAGTGATGATTAGCCTAAATTTTGAAGAATGAGTGTAGGAGAAGGTAAATAACTAAGGGAAAATGAATGTAAGTCACAAGGGAATGCCTTTATATTCCCTCAAAGTGAGTATTTTAAAATTAAATTCATTTTAACTAAAGCATTCATAGTATAAGTAGAGACATAAAAGAACCCCAAATTGATTTTGTGACATCTTAAATATATAAAACTTTAGTCATTGGAAAGTGTGTAGATATTCCAAGAAAAAAGCTGAGGGATTAAATATCTCCTAAAAGAATGTAGGTACTGCATAGGAAAAGGACAGTGGTATTTGGCAAATGTGTATAAATACACACAAAAAATTAAAACATAGCACCAGTAATTTAAAATAAAAACTCCATAGTTGTTTGTGTACCTGTTTACAAAGCATATTAAATCATCGTATTTAACCACATAATCATATGTAATTGATAACAATTATTTTTCCTTGTATGTGATAGCCATACAGTTTTACTCAGAGATTTCTAAAACCTCTTTTAAAATAAAATCTATTGCATTTATCTTGTTTAAATAAAAGTAAATGTTTAAACATGTTTAGTCTCATGCAAAACTATTACAATTTTTTATTATCATTTTTTGTTAAGTACTCAATAATGCAGGTCCGATTAGAATGCTAGATGTGTGAAGAATGTGGAAATGAATGAGACAATTGCTATAAAGAAGATTTAATAAACCATAATGTGTGTGTGTGTGTGTGTGTGTGTGTGAGCACACACATGGCGAGCACTCAAAGGTATATATTATATTTGTTAATTCTTCTAAGCAAGACTATAAACAAGTTTTTATGGTGATAATCACTTTGGATCTTCATGGAGGAAAATATTACAGCAGGTGGTAGAGAAATTCAGAAGAAGCTTCATAAAAGAAAAATAATTTGAGATTGATCCTGTTGATTTGATTTTGATAAACAATAAATGAGTGGATGAGAGAGGAGAGGAAAGCAGACTGGTATGTGGAGTCATGTGATTGATGTCACAGGGGAGAGGTCAAGCAAGTGTCCTCAAGGAGCAGAGAGTCCAGTTCTGCCAGTAATTGAATCATGTGAATTGTCAAGTTTTAATTCCTCTCGCAAATATACTGTTTCATTTCCATAATTCTATTCACTCACTAATTCCACAAGCATTTATTGATTTATTATATTCCAGAAAGGGCAGCACAGTCTGAGATGAAAAAGGTAAAGAAGATATAATTTATCACAAAGAAACAGGAATTAGTAGGAAAAAATGACTCATTAACAATTTATTGATGTGTGATAATTCCCATGCAATAACAATACTGCAAGTTAAAATCGTATCTGGATTAAAAAAATAAGGAGGGTGGCACTGGAAAACACATCCTGAATTTTGGTTCTGAAGTTGAACTACAGGAGAATACCGGAAAGGACATTGAACTGGAATTTATAAATCTACAATTCAGATACTAGCTTGTTTATTCATTAGTTAAATCAATTCAGCCTACTGAATTGACTGAGATGTGAACAGATCCAAGAAGAATTTCTGTTTTATTAAATCAGTAATTGGAGTATTAGGGCCCTGTGGTTAACAAAGCCACATTTTGTTAATATGGCAACCTAGGCATATTTAACGCATTCACAGAATTCTTGAGGGCATAGCAAATATCATCCAGATATGTGTGCTATCTTTAATTATATCACATGTGACATTTATGGTTTCAAATATTTTACAGAGTCTTAATTTTAATCTGTATAGTTGTAAATTGTGTGAGAAAATCAACAGAGTTATTTTTATGACAGTTCAAATTTTGCAGACATTGAATTTTAGGGCTATTTCAGGAATCTTTTAATACTGATTAATAGTTTTAAAAAAGCACTTTTATTTTCATGTCCAATGCCATTATATTTTTATTTGTTTTTTTTTCTGAGTTCAAATATTAATGCAAATAAATTTAAAAAAACTATTGAATTATATTCTATAAACTAATTGAAGTCTAATATTCCTCAGTTAATTTTATATTTCAAAAGTATATCCTAGAAATACTATTGTATGGAGTCATTTTGTGTTAAAATTCTTTCCACCTTTAGATCTGAGACTATGAAATATATATTTTATTTAAGAACAAGTGGTTATATTAAAAAATTATACATTTTATGTTTAAAAACCTACAGAGCATAAATTTTTTTTCGCCATCAATTTTATTATATTATATTAAATTATATTATATTTTATATTTATATATTTTATATTTTAATCCTTATCAAATTTGTGCAAGTTATTTTCCCACTACACTTTAGAACAAGTCATTAACACTGACTATGAAATAAATAAGTAGAAGAACAAAGTCACCTATATAGTCTCAGAACATGTAGATATGCAAAAAGTCATAATTAGAACTATATCATAAATCACCAACTTACGCAAAATGTAATCTATTTATTGTCAATCTTTAATGTTTCTTTAGTAACATAATTATTAATTATAAAACTGATATCAAAATGGATTTCTTTTCTAGTTATCTTCTTTATTGTTAAAACATAAATTTTCGGGCTTCCCTTGTGGTGCAGAGGTTAAGAATCCTCCTGCCAATGCAGGGGGCACGGGTTCGAGCCCTGGTCCGGGAGGATCCCACATGCTGCGGAGCAGCTGGGCCCGTGCACCACAGCTGCTGAGCCTGCACTCTGGAGCCCGCGAGCCACAGCTGCTGAGCCCACGTGCCACAACTGCTGAGGCCTGCGGCGCCTGGAGCCTGTGCTCCGCAACGGGAGAGGCCACTGCGATGGGGTCCCGTGCACCCGCTCGCCGCAACTGGAGAGGGCCCGCCTGCAGCAGCGAAGACCCAACGCAGCCAAAAATAAATAAGTAAATTAATTAATTAATTTTTTAAAAAACCACTAGAGTTTTAAAAAAATAAATAAATTTTCCTGCTCAGTTCTCTATAAATCGATGGATTATTTTACTGTCTTCAGAACCTTTCTCTAAAGGAGGTAACATTCCAACTGACTGCCACTGACTTTCAAAGTTTTTTATCTGCCACAAAAAAATGTTACATCTCTCTGTTTCTGTATATATGTCCCTAGAGGTGCTCTGCAGCATCTGATCAACTTGGTCCCTAACCAAAAGGTGACATGAAGTACATTTGTGTTGTTACTTCAGTTTTTCACCCATGGGGCATAGAAAGAGCAATACAAATCCCATTTGTAACCTTATTCAATTGTGAGAATCAAATGAAATAATATTTGAAAGTGCTTTGAAAACTAGAAAGCACTGTGAAAATATAAGGCATTGTTATTGGTATTAGGAGAAGGACATTTTTCGGTCTGCATTATTTTTCCCTTCATCCTTGAAAAGTTATTACTTCAAATTGTATTCTCACAACCTCTGATTTCAATTCATCTTTGAAAATGTATACTGGATTGAGAGCAAGTTCTAGAAAAACAGACACAATCAATGGGCTCCTCTATTTCCAGTTTCAGAGGTATTTACAGAAGTTTTGCATATTGCAGTAGAGAAAAGGGAATAGAAATTTTACTCATTTTGATTGATTTGATTTAGCAGTCTCCACAGAAAGTGTGCATTGGTTATCACCTGGGTGTTCGCTATAATATAGAATCCTGGGCCCCCTAGAAGATCTACTGAATCAAATTCTCAGGAGATAGGGCCAAAAATAAATGTTTCTTAAGGTCCCAAGATGATTTTTTTAATACTAAGTTTGACAACTTTTGTGCTAGGGAAAGTTAGTATTGGATAGTATGAGAATAGTAAGCATTTGGTACAAGCCCAGATTTTAATAAACTAGCTATATTCTAATCAAACATGTTTTTAGGGGAAAAACATACTGAAGTAAGTTTTGTGATTTCAAGATTAAGCAATTCAAAAATATTTTCACTGAAAACAGATTTCAACATACTAAACTAACTAAAAAAGTTACAATTTCCCAGATTTTATTATGCTTATTTCTTGTTTGAAATATAGCCACTGGTATACCAAATCATATTTGAAGGTCAAATTTTAAGGATTTTCTAAACAACAGGGGATACAGAATGATTAAGCAGTAAAATCCTGGCATGCAGGAGCCAGAGGGACATTTAATATCATTTTTTAAAACATCTTTATTGGAGTATAATTGCTTTACAATGTTGCGTTAGTTTCTGCTGTATAACGAAGTGAATCAGCTATATGTATACATATATCCCCATATCTTTTCCCTCTTGTGTCTCCCTCCCACCCTCCCTATCCCACCCCTCTAGGTGGTCACAAACACTGAGCTGATCTCCCCGTGCAATGCAGCTGCTTCCCACTAGCTATTTATTTTACATTTAGTAGTGTATATATGTCAATGCTACTCTCTCACTTTGTCCCAGCTTACCCTTCCCCCTCCCCATGTTCTCAAGTCCATTCCCTACATCTGCGTCTTTATTCCTGTCCTGCCCCTAGGTTCATCAGAAGCATTTTTTCTTTTTTTTTTTTAGATTCCATATATAGGTGTTAGCATACAGTATTTGTTTTTCTCTTTCTGACTTATTTCACTCTTTATGACAGACTCTAGGTCCATCCACCTCACTACAAATAACTCAATTTCATTTCTTTTTATGGCTGAGTAATATTCCATTATATATATGTGCCACATCTTCTTTATCCATACATCTGTCAATGGACACTTAGGTTGCTTCCATGTCCTGCCTATTGTAAACAGTGCTGCAATATCATTTTAATAGTAGTATCATAATATTCATGATTACAGCATGAAGTAGACTCATCCTGGAAACTTATTCTTTTTCATAAAAGGTAGAGCAGAATTAATCTGTATACGTCCTCCCCTTTTCTACCCACTGCAAAGACACATGACTATGAAATTCAGAGATGAGATGCCATAGAAAACAGGTGACAGAGAAGTTGAATTTGGGGGTATTAGTTGGTGTTTGATCAGAGAATTAGAACCACTTAGAGTGATAGGGAATAAAGAATGTATTTCACATAATATGCCTTATATAATTACAGGAGTTGATTAAGTAATCTATGTAAGGATGTTGCTTCTGTATCTGGTGTTGGGCTTGAACCAATCAGAGCCAGCAGGTGAAAAGGGAAGATGGAAATAAAAACCAGAAGAGTAAAGACACACCAGAACTCACAATGGCAATCTGGAAACAAAAAGAACAGACTGAAATGTGCATCTGTCACTCATCATCTTCAACTGCAGTGGTACAGGTGACCCATAAACTAAATTGGTAACCTTCACCACTGCGTTGCTCATGTGGTCGGCCAGGATTTTGGAGAAGCCAAAGAAAGAGATCTGGTGGGATCTATGGATTTGTGAGTATGGCAGCTACCCCACAACAAAAGTTTAGCCAGCAGATGAATGACAATGCATGGGAACCAATGTAGGATCTGGCCTTCACCAATCTTTAGAATGCAAACATGCTGCTACTTCAGGTCCACACTCTAAATCTCATGCAAGCTTCTTTTTGGCCAATTCTAATATTGAGCCTTGTGAGGGGAGAATTCTGGAAAATGTGTTTCCAGCTTGGCTAACTTGACAAAGTACAAACCAGCAAAGTCCATACTTGTCAACCTGGCACCAATACCCGCCAGTTTTAAATATAACTTAACGTTCAAATAAAGAAAACAGAAGAATTATGCTTCTGCTTAATATTACACAGTTTGGCTACACATAACCAGAACGTAGTAACCCACTCCTCACAAAAAGTACAAACTCCCATTCTTTTCTTTAGGTGATACTCAGATGTTCATTTCTCTGCTGAGTTACATTTTCCCTTTTAATAGCCTATAACTTCAATGCGTGATATAAAATTACCTAACATTTACAGTTTTAAATTAACTGGTCAATGGAAAGAAAAAGGGGGGTGGTTAGAATATACATAAATATATCCAAATCACAATAAAGAGGAAATATTCATAACAATTACTGTCCTCATTTCTGCAACTGGACATATGACCATATCTGATATTTATGACATTCTTCTTTTACTACTCTATATATTCCTTCTGTTCACAGCAAGGAACTCAGTGGTCATGAATACTTGCTTGGTGGGCAGACCCAAAGCTTCATTCCTAAAGAGTCTGGGCCATTATCTGTACTCCTGGTATTGGTTTGTTGTAGTTTTCCGTTTTCTCTAGTCACAGGGCATGGTATTTTTTTAGAGACATTCTATGGATCTTCTGAATTCCAGACATACTTCTTCTCATCTCTGATGTGTAGTAGCAACCATTTCCCTTTAGTTGGGATAAGTCACTCTGTCCAGTATAGTAGTCAACATTTTGCCTGCTGATTCCCTGTCAAGAGAAGGCCAAATTGGCCAGATGGTATCTTGTCTTCAAGTTTAATGGAACTCTTGCTGGATCCCCTGATGAAATCATTTTCCTTTTGGGAACTAAGATCTTTAGACCAACAGACTTCAGATGACGTCATCAATAAAGATAGTGGTGAAAAGATGCACTCCAATTTCTACTCTTTGACTCATGGACATTGACTCCTGGCTCTAAGGAAGACATCACATACATTGGTACACCCGAGAGGACATTACCTCATGCCAGCCAGGTTTTGCCACCCAGCTGATGTATAATATTAGAAAAGCTGTCCTACTGTTTTATCAGGACAACTACTGCATGGTCATGGGAACATAATAAGACCAGTGAACTCCATAATTATCAATCTCATTGTCATGTTTCACTTGCTGGGAGGTTGGTATTTTGGTCAGAAGTTATACTGTGTGTAATACTTTGATGGTGTTTTGTAAGTCCACTGATTTTGGCTTCAGCAGAAGGATTAGGTCAGAGAAGGCAAATCTATAACCAGAGTAAGTGTCTATTCCAGGAAGAACAAAGTCATGGCCCTTCCATGATAAAACTCGTCAACAATTATTAAGCTGCCATTAGGAAGTGGGCTGATTCTACCAGGGAATAGTGGGATGTGGAAACTTAGCATTGTGTTCTAATATTGGTAGGTTGAACACAGAACAGTGGTTGTAGCTGGGCAGGCCTTGGGTGATTAGAAGTCATTTTGCTTAGTCCACATATAATATACATCCCTGCCCCCAGGGCCATTTTGTATATGAGCCCTACAGGCAAGAAAGGGATAGCTGGAAAAAAATCTGACTTTTATCTACAGGATGATTTACCTTGTTTAATCATTAAACCTTCTTCAGCATTTATATGGAATGCAAATATCTTTATATTCTCTGCTCCTTCCAAATGGCCTAGGCACATACTTCTCGCCAGACCTCCTTGTTACCAAGTTTCCTCCAAGTCCCGGCCAGACCACTAGATCTATACCTCTGGCCATCTCGCCTTTCAGGCAAATGAACAACCAGATGCATTCCCCGAGTCTGTTGGGAGGGATAAGCTGGTACCCTTCATTATGGAGCTTCACACATACCTGGCTCAGGACTCAGAGGAGCTGACGTAGAAGATCTGGCCGTTCTGGAGAAGCTGCAGACCAGCTGCTGCCCCGCCACCAACAAGGAGAGCTAGCAGATCAGTAATAATGCGTGAGTCAAAAGCATTTGGCATAACACTGACCTTCAGAGCATAAGAAAAGGATGTTTTCCATTTCTGCTTTCCAAATATCACAGAAATTTCTCTGGTAGGCAAAACTTACTTGTAAACATTCAGTGAATGTAATTTTGTGAAATAAAGTTTAGCTTACTTAGCAAGTTGAGCAGAAAGCAGTCACATAGGGCAATAATATTATGGATGGGAAGATGGAAGACACTTGAAAAATGTGAATAAATTGAGAGTGGTGGTAAGGAAAGCAGTTGCCAGTGTGCTTTTTGTTCAAGTGACTGGGTGAATGGTTGTATCACCAACTGATAGAGATAATAAAGATGATAGGAATGACTATCTTATCTCTAACAATTAAGTTTCCATTACAACTTAAAAATCCAATTCTTCCCATTGAAATCAGAGAATAATTCCATTGCAGCATCCTCACCATCTTCTCTACTATAAAAGTATAGCCCCTTCAGAGCTTTTGAAGGGTCACAGTGTTCCTACGACTAATTAACTCTCAATGTCTTGGTCAAAGGAATGTCCTAGGGGCCCACCCATTGTGGTAAGAGGGTGGCTGAACAATCTATTATTTTCTTATAATAGATTTATTTCAAAACTTCTATCTCCCTGAACATTCAGACTTATTTTTTACACAGAATGTCAAGGTATTAGTATTCTATTCTGTGTAACAATATTGCTACAAACTTAGCGGCTTAATACAATAAAATTCATTATTTCACAGTTTCTGTGGGACAGGAATCCTGCCATGGATTAATTTGTTCCTCTGCTGACGGTTTCACAAGCTTCCAGTCAGGCCTGCAACATAAACTGAGGCTCCACTGAAAAAGAAACCACTTCCAAGATCGCTGAGGTTGGCAGAGTTCAGCTCCTTGCAGTTGTAGGACAGAGATTCAATTCCTTACTTCCTGCTGGTCAGAGGCTACCCTCAGCTCCTAGAGGTTGCCCACATTTCTTTGTCACATGGGGTTCCCCCAAATAGACATTTGCTTATTCAAAACCAGCAAGAGAGAGAAAGACAGAGAGAGAGAGAAAGAGACACTCTCCAGCAATACCGACATTAAATTCCCACGTAACTTAATGAAACCATATGCGTACAATCCTGCACATCCTGTCACTTCTGCCACATTCTATTGATTAGAAATACATCACAGGTTTCACCTATATTCAAGGAGTGGGAGATCACAGAAGGGCATGAACCAGAGAAGTCAGTGATCACAAGCCCACTTTCAGAGTCCACCTTCCAAACCAAGGTATTTCCAAAATTTCAACTTAGTGACTATAGGCCCCCATGAGCTGGTTTTTATTAGACAACCTAGAAAATTAACAACACTCTTAGGTGCTCAAACCAAAATATTAAATCCCTAATCCTATGTTAACATCATAGTGGGTATCCAGCTACATTTTTATTCAGATGCAGACATGTATATAGGGGTTTGCTTGTTGGTGACATTTGTTTTTATAAAAAATGGGAGCCTGAAATAAATAAATAAATAAATTATATATATATATATATATATACACACACACACACACACACACACACACATAAATTACACACTTAAAAATTTTTTAAACATCCCTAATCTTGAAAAACCATTTCCAAATTGGTAAATTCAGCCCAATAAAGCCTTATATTTGATATGCTATGAGTCTATGTCCTTAGGCTCTACTACGGTTGTATGTATATACTCCAGAGTTTTCCTATTACTGTTAGCTGATGTCCTGTAATGTTATCTGCATAACAATACAAACACATAAGGCTACATATGAACATGTTTGATACACAGACTATCTTCCCCTAGAGCAGGCCACAGATTTCCCTGAAGGAGAGTGAAGTTGGAGTCTGAAGAAATTTACCATCAGCTTATGAAGGTATGTGTCCTAAGTTTAACCATTGAGAGGCTTTTATTTATTAGTTTCAAATAATTAACTAATTAGTTTGTTTGTTTTTAATTAATGTCAGAGACAGCTAAAACTGAAATGATGTACAGAGGATGGTTTCCTTTTCCAGTAGGGAGGTCAGTGAAATTTGATTAAAATTTCTTTATCATACTGTTGATTGACACTTGTCAATCACATCCCTCCCATTAGAGAGTTCCAGTCATATCCACCACTGTGGTCATGTTACCTGGCAAGGCTGAGATGTAATTCTGCAATTCTCAAAATCAGATTTTAGGCTTTGTCATCAGTTACTTACTTGATTTTTAATAAGAGAAATGGGAATGTTCTTTCAAAATGCCATAGAGGCTTTCTGATTTCTCTTTCAGGCTTTGATCTGTTCATTTTAGAATTTAAAGTTTTCCTTTTATCTCAAAGACCATTAGAAGAAGCCAGCTTACATCAACTGTTGTAATCCCTGTTTTAGTGTGGTAACTAGGCACCAGGTTCCATTTTGTCCACCAAGGCCCTGCCTTCCATCTGCATTTTATCCTGTAAAACCACAGATAACAAGTTTGAGAAATATTACTAAATCACACAGATTACTAGTGTTTTATTCACAGCCAGCAAGGAGATTTCTATGTGAACCCCAAATGTGTAAATTCCATTTTAAGGTTATGTTTCTTAAGGACAATCCTGGTGCTAATTATTGTATTACCTTGGACCCTTCAGAAAAGAAATACACACTCAAATGGAAAATTTGCAAAGAGTTTAAGAAAGAAACAACTTGCAAAGCTGTGAGGGAGGTTTAAGGATAACAACAACAACAACAAAAATGAAACGCCAGTGTTAATATCAAAGAACCATTACCATCTTGTGATGGCCACTTGTATGTGTCAATTTTGCAGAGCTAAGGGATATCCAGATAACTGGTAAAACATTATTTCTGGGTGTATCTGTGACAGTATTACTGAAGGAGATTGGATTTGTGTAAAGTTCATCGTCACCAATGCAGGTGGGCATCATCCAATCTGTTGAGGGACTGAACAGAACAAAATTGTGGAAGAAGGGCCAATTTTCCCTCTGCTTGAGCTGAGATGTACATCTTCTGCCCTCAGACATCAGTGCTTCTGGTGTGAGAGCCTTTGGACTCAAACTGGTACTTATACCATCAGCTACCCTGGTTTTTAGACCTTCAGACTTACCACTGGCTTCTCTGGTTCTCCAGTTTGCAGATGGTAGCTCATGGGATTCCTTGACCTCTAAATCATGTAAACCAATTCTTCCAATAAATCTTTACATAGCTAGAAAACTAATATATGTCCATATATATATATCTAGCTACCTATCTCTATCTATCTATCATCTATCTATCTATCTATCTATCTATCTATCTATCTATCTATCTATCTATCTATCTCCTATTGGTCCTGTTTCTCTCAGGAACCCTGATTAATGCACAGTCTAAGCCTAAAATAATAGCTCTCAAAAGGGGAAGATTTTTGTCACCAGAAGAGCCGTGGCATCTGGAGACACTTTTGCTCACCCAACTTTGGGGTTGTTGTTGGTATTTAATGTGTAGAGCCCAGGTATGTGTGTTCACAGAACAACCTCCTTCCAGAGCAAGGGATTATCTGTTCCAAAGTGTCAATAATGCCAAGTTTGAGATCTGGCATAAAGAGTTAAAAGGTAGGGAAATTAAGAAAGTCAGAGAAAGTTACCGCTGAAGAGGGATGACTGAAAAGGTGCTGTCGTTCCAAAGTAATCTGGCAGAGCCAGAGCCAGGGAATAAAAACCTGGTGTAACTTCTGCTTTTCTGACCTACTTACGCTTCCAAAAGGGTGAACCCAACTGTATATCGGATGACAAAAAAAGCTGCACTGACACTGACTACAGAATTTCAGCCTCTTAGGGCACAGAGAAGAAGGAAGTGAGGTTAAGGATGAATCAGGAGTGGCAAATGGAACATATCTACCAGATTTATATGACTTGAGAGTATACATGACTATCTAGGAAAGGACTCTGAATAGAAAAAAAAATCTAGAAAAGAGCATTGAAGAACAACATGCAAGTGATGTGGAGAGGAAAAGAACTTTAGAAAATATCAAATAATAAAGCAAAGGGATAGGAAATACAAATGACTTTCTTTAATGCTGACACCACAAATCTAGATGCATAGTCCAAATGGGGGCCAATGTATTTCATTTTTCTTTTCTTTTTGTTTTGTAGAGTTTGGATGTATATATCACCCAATAAGCATCAGACATCTTGCCTTGTTCAGAAATTTGGCTTCCTATAAATTAGTAGCTTTTGAACTGTTTTCCCTAGATAACAAAACAGTTTGTATGGAGCATTCAAACCGCACTCCCTCCAAAACCAAATCAAAAAAAAAATATCAATAAGCTCTACCTTATTTAATTTGTAAGACTTACATGGGAAGAAATTTCTTAAGGCTAAATTAAAAAGACTACAATATGTACATTATTTTCTTTGTTTTTTAGTCTTTGACCAAGAGTTTTGAAACCGTAAAGAGACATCATATGAGTAACACCTGAGTAAAGCACATGTGGCTTTTGATTTTAATCTCCTTGGAAGCACTGAATATGCCATAGATATATGAAGAAAGAAAAGAGCTGTGTGCAAAGCAAATTTTCTTTCTATATGCACACCTTGAGAGTAATAAAGCAACTATCAAAAGTAAAAATTTAAGGACCTTTAGATCATTTAAAAAAATGTGACAATAACAAACATTTTTAATATCCCTAAGAAATGAAAGGCATTATTTCAAAATCAACTTTATTAACATCTTAGTAGTATTGATTTTGTGTTATGTGCACACACTTCGCACTTGTTTATGATGTTGCTGAGCAATTTTTGTGAAACTGTCTCATTTACTTGTCCACCAGTTGCTTGCAAATATGAACTGAGGAGTTTCATAAACATCTGAACTCTGCATTCAGGGAAAAGTAACATCTGTTTAAAAGAAGAATAAAAAGAAAAGTTTCACAAATGTTTCAAGGGACTTACGATTAGATTGTCTTATGGTATTTTGCAGAGTCAGCAGTTAAAATATATGTGTACGAATGTGGAATATTATTTATATGTTCTTAATGTCATAGAAGGAGAGGGTGGGGAGGGAGAGAGAGAGGAAGAGAAAGACATAGAGAGTACTCTTTAAAAAAAAGGAAAACCATTATATTTGTTTGTTACTAATAAAGTATGATAATCGGGAAGCACGGAGACATAAAAAGAGTACAGAGATTTCTAGAATTAGCCAATTACTATAAATTATTTAGCTAAGAACTCAGATGTATGTAGAAATTTTAATGGTATTAATTCACCAAGGAACATTCTCTCAATAATTTTGATTATGCTGAGAATTTAGGCTGCGTATATGAAACATGTATTTTTTCCAAGAAATTCTTGCCCAGGAGGATTCGACTGTAACTTCATTGCTTACTTTGGGAACTTCCTGAAAAGTGTCAATTTATCTGACTCTTCAAATAGTCACATTCTCAGAGCAACAATTTGATGGTGCGGACAGATAAAACACTGCTAGCAACAACAGGCTACTTACCTGGGCAAACCATTGACTTCTCAAGAACAATTTACTTAAACAAGAGTCATGGGACTTCCCTGGTGGCACAGTGGTTAAGAATCCGCCTGCCAATGCAGGGGACATGGGTTCGAGCCCTGCTCCGGGAAGATCCCACGTGCCGCGGAGCAACAAAGCCCGTGCGCCACAACTACTGAAGCCTGCATGCCTAGAGCCCGTGTTCCACAACAAAGAGAAGCCACCACAATGAGAAGCCTGCGCACCGCAATGAAGGGCAGCCGCCACTCGCCGCAACTAGAGAAAGCCTGCGCGCAGCAAGAAGACCCAATGCAGCCAAACAAAACAAAACAAACAAACAAAAAACAAGAGTCACTTTTAAGCCCTCTACATCACTGTGTCCATCAGCCCTAAATTCTTAGGACAGGCTGCCTCCTAGGCTATAGTCCTCAGTAAGGTCCCTGAATAAAGCTTAACTCACAACTTCTATGTTGTGTTTTTATTTCATTCAACAATAGCAAAGTCTTTAATCACAATCACAGTCCCATATTAAGATAACATGACTAAAAGCACCCATACACAGAACCTAAAACCCTGTACTGCAAACTGCTGATATTCCCCTTCAGACTCACCGTAACACTCTTGTCAAGTTGATGCTCTTCCATAAAGCAGGAGGTAAACTCAGTTTTTCTGATCAACATGTTATTCTTCTCATCTGTCAGGGAATTAACAGTTGAGAAAGTCGAGGTGGTATTTGCACAGTAGGATAGTATTTATACATATTTGTCTCTATGCTCTTGAAACACACTATAAGATTATCAGTTATGCATCACTGAATCATCTGTTTCTAATGGGAAAATCTGGGAATGAATTCCCCTTACTCATGATAGATTTCAAAATTGTGACAATCACTCATGCAACTGCCTTATGTTCAGGAAAAATATTACCTAAGTTTAAGCACAATTAGGACTATGAAACTGTTACCAAAAAGTCAAATGAAAGTCTTTTGTGGATTATGACCCATTTTAGGTTATATGGGAAACTATGACCTTCCTCTGTAGTGTGGGGAAACTGCAACTCATGCCTAGATTTTGGGAAACACATGGAGGCCCAGAAATCATGAAGCAAAAAGGAATAAAAAAGTGTGAATACATAGAAAATGAAGGTACCTTCAAGGAAAATACACTTTAGGGAAGCAACTTGGTATGTGTAAATGACTGTATGTAATGTTTGAATGTATCAGTTTGAACTTAAAACATGTGTTAACAAAGTTAGACTATAGAATCCTCTACTACCTCTGAGCAGGACCACAACAACCTTAAAGTTTCTCTTAACTAAACTTTAGACAGGTTTCTTCCTGACTATCAGCCTGACTTCCTTTCCTTAGAGCACTTACTTCAAATAACTTGCAGTTGTAAATTTTTTCTTTGTCCCTTTGAGAAATAAATCTCCTTCTAGCCCCACATCAGTTTTAAAACCCTTGTCTTCCTCAGTGGTCTGGGAGTCATCCCTTTTAAATGTAATCATCAAGGAAGGAAGCTCCCCAATCTTCTAGTTTCTATGGGAGGGTAAGACCCTAACATGCATAAGCCACAATCTGCAGATATAGATGGCTTAGGCACAGAGGAAAACATTTGCAAACTCAGGGATTACAGCAAGATTAACGGCAAGTCAGTGTTTTTATTTTGTCGAGTTGATAAAATTCTACAAGAGGAAAATTTCTAAAATAAATACAACCTGTAGAAAACCAAGGCTCTGCAAGGCATGGTAAACATTCAAAAGAAACCCAAACTAACATCCTAATATTCTAAAAAAATTAAGATTACTCAATCAATGCATCCCAAGGAGACAGTAGATGAAGGAGTTGGATTGTATAACATTTCTTATAAGTTCACTGTAAATACATTGCTATCTTTCCAAATTTCCCCTGGAAATTCTATCTTTTTCTTAAAAACTGTCCTAATTCTCCCCTTCCTGGCTCTCTTTCCAACTCCTGTACCCTCACCCTCAGTTCATTAGGAATAATTACTTACAGAGCACAAATGTTTTCTTATGTAAATTTAAGAATGTGCCACTTTGCCTTTCCTTTATTTTACTGATGAGGCCAACATGGTGCAAGAGTAAAACACATTAAATATCTATCTTGGAAGACTCTGGACTCACAACACTGTGAATAATTGTTCTTAATAGTTATTACTGTATCAGATGAATAATTTCTCCTTATTGAATGTTCACTGAAAAGTTTCTTATAAATAGCATTATTCACACTTATGGTACTAAAGTTGATTAATGGATTACAGTATTAACATCTCTTTCTTTGATAGTATAGTGAAAATAAGGAGATACCAAAATTAGGGAGAAATTCTGGCTGTAAGTAAGAAAAAATGATAATTAAAAAGACTATGAGTAGGGCTTTCCTGGTGGCGCAGTGGTTGAGAATCTGCCTGCTAATGCAGGGGACACGGGTTCGAGCCCTGGTCTGGGAAGATCCCACATGCCGCGGAGCAACTAAGCCCGTGAGCCACAACTACTGAGCCTGCGCGTCTGGAGCCTGTGCTCTGCAAAAAGAGAGGCCACAATAGTGAGAGGCCTGCGCACCGCGATGAAGAGTGGCCCCCGCTTGCCGCAACTACAGAAAGCCCTAGCACAGAAACGAAGACCCAACATAGCAATCAATCAATAAATAAATCTTTAAAAAGAAAAAAAAAAAAAAAAAGACTATGAGGAAATAAATATGGATAAGGCTGTGTGTTGTATATCTTAATCAGTTTAGACCTTCATTTACCATAACTGTGACTAACCTAGTGATCTCAGGCCCACAAATCTTTCTTCATTGCAAGACATCTTCTGGACTCCTGACAGTGATGTTTACTAAGCAACACAGATACCAAGATTTTTAATTAAAAAAAAAAAAAAAGTTATGATGCATCAAGATGATAGAATGTTATATTTTAAAATTCACATTTAACAGAATATTTATTAGCAGGAAATATGGTGCTAATATAAATTACATAACTAAAAAAAGCAAGATAACAATAGTATATTTAGTATGATGACATTTTGCATCGTAAGAAATGTCTATAAATATACACAAAAATAAATAGCAATTACCTTTGTTTAGCAATATTTTGAGTGATATTTGTTACTCTTTATTCTTAAATGTGCTTTCATTTTTTTTATAGTGATCATATCTTTTATGACCAGAAACTTCCTTTTCACAGGCAATCAAAATCTCAGTACAGGGGCTTCCCTGGTGGCGCAGTGGTTGAGAATCTGCCTGCCAATGCAGGGGACACGGGTTCGAGCCCTGGTCTGGGAAGATCCCACATGCCGCGGAGCAACTAGGCCCGTGAGCCACAACTACTGAGCCTGCGCGTCTGGAGTCTGTGCTCCGCAACAAGAGAGGCCGTGATAGTGAGAGGCCCGCGCACCACGATGAAGAGTGGCCCCCGCTTGCCGCAACTAGAGAGAGCCCTTGCACAGAAACGAAGACCCAACACAGCCAAAAATAAATAAATAAAAAAAAATTTAAAAAAAAATACGGGAGTCCATGTATTTTCTGCAGGGCTCTCCAACCAAAGAAAAAAAAAACAACTCAGTACACACTATTAAAATGAAGCAACACAAAAGCAAACCAACAACAAACCAAACCAAACAAAAACAAAAATTTTGGTGACAATGAGAAAACAAATATTAAAACATCAATGCTTTTAAAAGCTTGTTAGAAATTCTCATATTCATACAGAATGTTTATGTCTAAATTACAGGTTTTAAAACCCACACATGGCATTGGATATAAATGGGGTCAAATCAAAAATACTTGTGTGTGTATACGTTGTGGAAATAAATAAAGACAACCAAAATGAGAAAAACAAACAAGCTACGTGTATAGAATTTGCTATAGTAAGGTAGTCAGCCATAGCCACTGCCACTTGTGCTTGGCAAAGAGTCAAAGACAGGCAGGAAGTGGAGCAGCTTTACAAAGAATAGATTAAAGAAGAAATGGTTTCAGATATGTTCTGATTGGAGATTGCTGGCCTGGGGAAGCCAGAGGTGGCTAACTATGTGATTAGTTTGAAGAGCCTATTTGGATTTTTCTGGTTGGTCCTGAGTTGGAAGCAGGGGCAAAATTAAGGAAGTTGGCAATCATTGACCAAATCCTCACCATTTCAGTCATTTGCTACAGAGGTAGTGGGTTAGAGTTCTATTGTCATATATCATCTGCCATTGGCTGTTTGTATATTCAATCTCTCAGTACCCCCCTCTTTAGGTCATTCACTGTCTTATGTTTCTTGAGATCCAGATCTTTGCTACTTGGGAATTGTTCAGCTGTCATCATAGCCAACTGTATTATCGATCTTATTGTTATTGTTATTATGCCACCATGACAATCATCTGATGAAAGAGTGGATGAAAGAGGCACAGAAGCATTTAAAATTCTGGACTGAATGAAACAGACAAATATCATGATCACTATGATAAAAAGAAGAACAACTAGGTCTCTATAAGATGCCTCAAAACCAGGAACCCTATTTTCCCAAGTTAGGTGTACAGAATAAATCCCATAGTCCACGAAGATCAACCTTAGAGAGCCAATTATCTTTGTCCTTAAGGTAATATATAGCCTGTTCCACCGGCCTGTTGCATTGATCCAAGTACGGAAAGAAGTATTAACAACGACACAGACACCATGACTAGCCAACAAGAAATACACAGCAATGTGATTGTCCTTTACTACTCCTGCCAATGAATTAAGACTGATTTGTATTCCACCTATGGCAGAAATGGTATTGTTAATAAATTCATCTAAAATTAGTGATAAGTTTCTTACAGTCTTTTCTATTTATATTATTCCCACTAATGGGAACATCCCTCTTACTGTTA
Organism: Eubalaena glacialis; assembly: GCF_028564815.1. Lineage (NCBI taxonomy): Eukaryota > Metazoa > Chordata > Mammalia > Artiodactyla > Balaenidae > Eubalaena > Eubalaena glacialis. Next base: position 7,339,409 of record NC_083718.1, on the reverse strand, counting down.
CCAGTAATTCCTCTGGTAGAGTGCACGAATAAGGGTAGTTTCACCTGGGACTTGTGTCTGAATTGGACGCTCTAGCTTTGGTGATTTATAAACTTAGGGCTACTGTGTAAAGAAAAGTCTTTAAATACTATCCGTAAACTGCACGATGTATCCATCTGAGGCAAACAGGACCATGCATCCTGGCCACAAAGAAAACAGTGCTGGTAGAGTTAAATGGAAATTCAGGGGAAAAAGGAGTTGTTCGTGACACAAGGTGGAAATCAAGGCCTTGAATTAGCTAGGTTACGTATTTGGATCTATATTTGTAGTTTTTACATTGCAAATGTTTGACCCATCATTCTGTGAAGGTTGTTGAATTCAAATTTAGAATTATTTAGGGTTTGATTAATAGATTGTAATGATTGGTTCTTTCTCTGATAGAGAACACAGGCTTATTTGTTTGAGGACATTTGCCCATGCAGGTGCAAATGGAAACTCCACTGCTTATATTCCCTATAGTCTTATTTGATGAAATTAGACTTACCCAGAGGTTTTTATCATAGGATCTAGTGATGGATGGCACATCCAGCCATCGGTAAAAATAGAGCAGCGGCTACTGCTTGGGATAATCTAAGAATGTGTTAGAATGAGAATGTTCTGAAATAACAATTATGAGAAGGAGTAAAAAGGGCCATTTATAGATGGACAAAAATAAGGGGTTTATAGGAAATGAGAAGAATTATTATAACAAGCAGATAAAAAACAAAATGAATATTAGGCAGGGGTCTTGGTTCTACATCTTGGGCAGAAGCCGTCTCCTCAAGGCCATCCACCTGTTCCAAAGATCCTAAGGCAGTTGCCTACTTCTATGAATCGGCTGCTTCTAGAGGAATTCTGAGAATTCTCAATTTGAGGTTCTCCATTGGAGTAACCTTTTAATTGTGTAGAATTCTAAGTTACTTCTTTAGTTCCAAAACAAGGACCCAAGGGGTGGCTCCCTGAAATTTCACTGCTGAATTAGTTGTTATCAGTACCTGATAAAGTCCCTTACAGTAAATTTCAAGGGCAGATTTTTTTGCTTTTTTTGGTGTCACTTTAATAGACAAAATCTTGCTATTTAGGAATATGTTTTGAGAAGAAAGCTTTATTCTGTTTGTGGTTAGACTGAGTAGAGTATATGAGTCCCTTGCGATATTTTGCCACATCTGCATGAATGCAGGGTCTAGTATTGGAGATGAAACCTATAAGCATGTGGACCTTCTACTTAACAAAAGTTCATGGGGGGGCAACCAATGTGTCCCTGAGGGAGCAGACCATGTGGCCATAAGTCCTAGTGGAAGAACTTTTGGCCCAGGGAGTTCATGGGTTTCTGAACATTTTGATAATTTTAATTTTATGATGACATTGACTCTTTCATCCTTTTTAGAAGATTGGGGTGGCAAGAACAATGTAGTTTTTAAGTGGTGAAGCCTTACAGAATTCTTTATAGTGGTTCCTGGCCATTTCCCACCTTTACAGTTTTTCCAGGATTGTGTTGTTGACAAGGGACACATGACCCTAAAATAACTTCAGATGTCTTTTTAAAAGTTCCCTCACCAATGTTGATTTAAGACAGTAATCAATTTTTATATACTATGATAAGTAGTGTCACGAAGAAATTTAGATAACATACATTTGAAATCTACTGGTGCCACCAAAAAGCCATCTTGGGGGTGCCAGAGGTTACCTGAATGAAGGGTTCAACTAGATCTTTTCCATTCTTCCTTCTCAAAATCTGGGGATAAGCACTGATATTTTTTAATGGTACCTTTGAATCCTTTCAAAGATTATCCTTTTAGGGCTTAAATAGGATCATAATTTTGGTTTAAGTTACTTGTTTGGCATAATTATCTTCTAGAACTTTTTTTTTTTTTTTGGGGCATGGCTCTCAATCTTTATAATAGCTACCTTTTGGTGTTATGTTTAGTATAGCATCTGAAAGTTTCTTAGCTTGTCCAATTTTGATGGGGGCTCCTGCAGAGGTGAGAAACCTCCTGTGTTTCCAAAGCATTCCAAAGTTCTGTAATACTCCAAAAGCGTACCTGACATCTGTATATATTGGTCTTCTAGGGCTGCCATAACAAAATACCATGGACTGGGTGATTTAAACAACAGAAATGTATTTTCTCATAGGTTTAGAGGCTGGGAGTCCCTTCAAGGTGTCAGCATGGTTGATTTCTCCTGAGACTTCTGTCTTTGGCTTGTAGATGGCTGTCTTCTCACTGTGTCCTCATATGATCTTTCTTTCCTATGCTGTATACCCTGCTGGAAGAAGTGGTGTCTCTTCCCCATCATATAAGAACACCAGTTCTATTAGGTTAGGGCTCCACTCTTATAACCTTAGCTAACTTTAATTAACTCCTAAGTAGCCCTGTTGCCCAACACAGTTACACTGAAGGTTAGAGTTTTAGCATAGCAATGGAGGGGGGCACATTTCAGTCTATAACACGGTATTTATGATTACTCTGTAGTCTTTAGCTGGTTGACAATCTCTGGTAAATGCAATAAATTCTTCCATCTGGGCTGACCTTCCCTCAGGTAGAGGACTATATTCTAAGGGAGAGCTGGAATGAGCCTGTCCTGCTTGATAACCTCCAGCTTCAGTTTTAAGGAAGGATGCATCAATAAATAACACTAGATCAAGTTTCTCATGAGAGTCTCTAGTAAAACTGAGTGCAGTGCAGAAAAATCCCTGAGGTCAGAGAATAATAAAGTTCTCCCTCTACTGGTGGGGAAGGGTAGTGGCAAGATTTAGGGTGTTATGATTGTGAATGGTAATGAGACGGAGAAAGTAGCAATCTCATAAGAGGTTAATTAGCTGGCTGAAAATTGTTAAAGGTTCTCAGTCAGTAGTAATGTCTGTACTAAATGAGGAACCATGAGGTCAAGCAGGGAACCTAGAACGAGTTCACCAGAAGTATCAATAATTTCTACAGCAGCACTTCTTGCCCGAAGACAAGGGGGCTAAGCCTTTGAACCCAGGTGAGGTTGAGGCTATAGTAAGTGAAGGGTATTTGATGGTTTAGTTGAAATTGAGTTAAAACTCCAAGGCTTGCCAAGATTTCTCATGCACGAATATACAAAAGGGCTTTTTGTCATGTGGACAGGCTACTAAAGGAGGCTATATAACATTTTTCTTTGGGTTATAGAAGCTCTGGTCCTGTTTGGGCTCCCAGAGGAGAGTCTTCCTGAGGACTAGTCAATTCATAAAGTAGTGATGCTGTCTCAGAAAAACTTAACATCTATTGTCTGTAATATTCAGTTAAACCCAGAAATCGTACTAATTGGTGTTTTGTGAGGGATCTGGGATAAATTTGGATGGGCTTTAGTCTTTCAGGAGAGAGTGTTTTTCTTTCCTTGGATAAGTCACACACTAAATAATGGACTGTCTTGGCTAAATTGTAATTTGTCTTTTGAGATTTATGTCCTTTTTCTGCTAAGGCTGAGGAGCAAGTAAACAGATTCCTTTTTATAGGCTTCCTTGTTCTTTGAACAAAGTAGGAGATGGTGTACATGTTATATCAGAACTGAATGCCCCCACAGTTTAGATTTTTAATTTTTGATATGGGACCTAGGAAAAATAAGAGGATGTTTCAGTGAACCCTTGGGTCCTGACTGTCCAGGTGTATTGCTGTCCTTCCCAGGTGAAGACAACAAAGTATTGGCTGTCCTGTTCTAGAGGCACACTGAAAAATCCTGAGCAAAAAATCATGAGTGAAGCAAATAGCTTCAGGTAGAATTGATGTTAGGATGGTGTTTGGGTTAAGTAGAACAAGTGAGCAAGAGATTATGGGTTTTTGATGGCCCTGAGGTCTTGAAAAATAATTAATATCCTTGTCTGTTTGGTTTCTTTCCTAGAAGGACAGGAGTGTAACAAATCTTAACACTAGATATGAGAAGATCTTTGAATATAATGCCTTCAACTGTAGGTTGGATCCCTTCCTTTGCTTCTGACTTCAAGAGATATTAGGAAGGTTTGGATAATTGCTTGGTAGGATCCATCTGACCTTTAATAAATTCTGCTTATTTTTCCCATGTCAATGACTTTTTAAAAATAATTAATTTTCTTAGAGCACCTTCAGGTTTACAACAAAATTGAGAGGAAGGGACAGATTTTCCAATCTCCCCCTGCCCCCACACATGTATAGCCTGCCCCCTTATCAACATTACTCACCAGAATGGTACAATTTTACCAACAATGAACCTATATTGACATCTTAAACACCTAAAGTGCATAGTCTACCTTAGGGTTTCACCTTTGTGTTGTACATTCTATGGGTTTGGACAAAAGTATAATGACATATATCCACCATTATAACATAGAGTGTTTTCACTACCCTAAAAATTCTCTGTGTTCTGCCTATCCATTTCCTCCACACCCCAAACCTTGGCGACCACTGATCTTTTTACTGTCTCCATAGTTTTACCTTTTCATAAAGGTAATGTCATATAGTTGGAATCATACAATATGTAACCTTTTCAGATTGGCTTCTTTCACTTAGCAATATGCATTTCAGTTTTCTCCATGTCTTTTCATGGCTTGATAAATAATTTATTTTTATGATTGAATAATATTCCATTGTCTGGGTATACCACAGCTTATTTATCAATTCATCATTTTGACATTTTGAAGGACATCTTTGTTGCTTCTGAGTTTTGACAATTAAAAATAAAGCTGCTATAAACATCTGTGTGCAGCTTTTTGTGTGGAAATAAGTTTCTAATTCCTTTGGGTAAATACCAAGGAGCAAGATGGTTGAATCATATGACAAGAGTATGTTTCATTTTGTAAGAATCCATCAAATTGTTTTCCAACCAAACTGTCTTCCATTTTGCATTTTAGCCAGCATTGTATGAGACTTCCTGTTGGTCTACAACCTCACCAGCATTTGGTGTTGTCAGTGTTCCAGACTCTGGACATTCCAATAGGTATGTAGAGGTATGTTATTGTTGTTTCAATTTGCATTTCCCTGATAACATGTGATATGGAGCATCTTTTCATATGCTTATTTGACAACTGTATGTCTTCTTTGGTGAGGTATCTGTTAAGATCTTTAGCCCATTTTTTAATCAGTTTGCTTATTTTCTTATAGTTGAGTTTTAAGAGTTCTTTGTATATTTTGGATAACAGTCCTTTATCAGATGAGTATTTCTCTCAGTCTGTGGCTTATCTTCCAATTTTTTTGACATTGTCTTTTGCATAGCAGAAGTTTTTAATTTTAATGAAGATCAGTTTATCAATTATTTCTTTCATAGATCATGTCTTTTGTGTTGTATCTAAAAAGGCATCACCACATGCAAGGTCATCTGGGTTTTCTCCATGTTATCTTCTAGGAGTTTTACAGTTTTGTGCATTTCATTTTCATGATCCATTTTGAGTTAATTTTTGTAAAAGGTGTAAGGTCAGGATCTAGTTTCTTTCCTTCTTTCCTTCCTTCCTTTCCTTTCCTTTTTTTTTTTTTTCTGCATGTGGATGTCTAGTTGCTCAAGCACCATTTGTTGAAGACACATATTTATTGCATTGTATTGCCTTTGTACTTTATCAAAGATCAGTTGACTATATTTAGAAGGGTCTATATCTGGACTTTCTTTTCTGTTCCATTGATCTATTTGTCTATTATTTCACCAAAACCACACTGTTTTGACTATTGTGCCTTTACAGTAAGTCTTGAAGTCGGGCAGCACCAGTGCTCAAACTTCGTTCTTCTCTTTCAATATTATGTTGGCTATTCTGAGTTTTTGTCAGTATTTTTTTTAGTCTATAGAATGTCAGGTACATTGTCAACTTTATCTGGACTGTGCATCAATTATAATGGAGAAGGCAGTGATGTATCCAAGGGAGACACAACTGGGTTAGGAAGAGAGGAATTACTTGGAATCTCAAAAAATTGTTCCACTGCTGTGCATTTAATGTTACAATTCCACTTGCAAAGTAAGTCTCCCTCTATTAAATTTTCAGCAGTGATAACACAAAGTAAGAAGAAATGTATTTTTGCCAAGACCTCAAGCGTTTCAATTAAGGGCTGTGAGATAGGGAAACGCTGAGCTATTTGAAATACCTAAGACCCGTAGGGTATGTTTACTCTGAGTATGAGGTTAAGCAAAGGTGGCACTGTGAAGTATGGCCAGTAGCACCCATATCTACTGAGAATTGATGAGGTTGCCTTTCTATACTTATAGTTAATTTACCTTGCATGTATAAAAGTTAGGCAGGGTATTGGGCTTTTATTTTCCCTTCCTTGCGTCACCCTCATTGATTTTAATTGAGGCATTTTTCTTTGTTTCTTTTTTTTTAAGATGGGCAATATTTTTTTGAAGTGCCCCTTCTCCCTACAATGTCTCTAAGAGTCTTTGTCAATAGGTGGTTGTTAAGAAGTACAACACCTGGCTATTGGATCAGCAGGACCACAGTCTATTTGGAGCCATGTTTGATTTTGTTCTAAAGCCCTTTTAAAATGTCTTGCCAATTGATGTGGTTCAGGTAAAGAGCTATTTCTCATTCTGTTTGTGAATTAGGTCTCCAGTTTCAAGGGAAGCTATTGACAAAATAAGATGAAAGTACTACTGTTACAGTAGTACTTCCTTTAACTTCCAAATATCAATGGAAAGTATTTTCCAGTCTATCTTGAAAATCTTTAATTTTGACTTTTCTGTTTGCATAATTGAATTATGGTTCAATCTACTGTCAGTGAAAATCAATTAACTTGAAATGTCTATGGAATTATAGACTGGGACTCTAATAAGAGCTATACTTATATCCTTAGATATTATGTACTACATGTGGGTTTTCAGGAGTTAGTTTTCGAGTTGTAACTTCAGAATCAATTTATGTTTCTGTTGAGAAAACACACAAAGATGTACCTGTCTATTATATCTCCCATGAAACTTCTCCCTTAAATAAAGAACTTCTTGATTTGACACCAAAACATAAAATTCTCTCCTCTCTTTGACTGAAAACTAAGTTTTGATTTATAAAGACAGAAATAAGAAATTCCTTGGAGATGTCTCTTGAATAAGTTAATTTTAGTGAATTTCTCCTAGTAAGGATACAGGGAAATAAAAGCTATACAATTCTGATCATACTTTTTATGCTTAATCGATCTAATATGAAATGAAATAATGGTTTGGTAAAATTTTACAAATTGGGAAAAAAAGTTGGCGGGGGTGCTAGAATCTTGAAATAGACTGTTTCACTAAGGAAAGGAAGAATCAACAACCACTTTTTTGTAGGAATTACTAATCAGATATGGATACCCTCCAAAAAGGGTTTATAGCTACTCCTTTTTCTTTCAGTATGCTGTTTGGGGTCAGGAGGATGTATGTAATTTTCCCTTTCCATCTTTCTGCTCTTGAGTTTAGAGAATACTCTTCTCCATGTTTGTTGCAAAAAACTCAAACTCTTCTTTACACGTTCCATAAGACTGATATGTAGGCATAATATATGACAACACTGAAGATAACAAGGAGGAAAGGGAAAGAGGAGAGGTTAAAATGAGTCCTTTTCATGATTCCCCCATCCCACACCCAGCACATGCTTCGGTCTCCAGACAACATTTTTTGCTCAGTGACTTACATTTGTTACTTTGCAGGTGTTTACAAAGAATTCATTGATACACTCTAGATACTCTCTAAAATGCAGATGAATTGTGCCTTTTTATGTATACCCAAATGCACTATGATTACCGTTTAGACATTTCCCTTTAGAGTCCAAAATAAATAAAAGAGAAGCAAAGAGGAATATGAGAGTGAAGAGATTTGCTGTCTGTGCATCATATCCACAGCCCTGATCTCTTTCATAAGTTTCAGTGGCCCGTGTGCAGCTCTTAATCTGACATCTTCATCCTGTTGGCTAAAAGGTTTCTCAAAATCTACATGCCTCAAATCTAAATCTTTATTTTCCTAAAGGAATACTTAGCTCAATTTTTCCCTTCCCACGAAATACCTGGACACAGTACACAAGCTAAAAGTTGAAAATCATAATTGGTTTCTCCTTTTGCTTCCTTCTCTCTATGCAGAGATATTTAGTACAAATGGCAAGGACACCTTAGAGAAAGGATGCTGGCCTTTCTGATGATTAAGACACTAATGTTTCCTTGATGAAATATAGAGACATCTGGAGTGTTCTGGAGGAGAGAGTGTGATTGAGCAGAGGCACTTAGGAAGCTAAAGACAGTGATTATATATGAGCTAGTGTAGACGCATTTTACTGTTTAAAAAAAGCAACATAATTCTGGTAGTAAGTAATCGGTGAATGAATGTTATTGCTAAATGCCATCTATCCAAAGCCCTTCTGCCCTTACCTGTACAGTACATCATGAATCTCTACTGCTCTCCATCATTATGGACACCACCCTGGCCAATGCCATTCTTCTCTGTCACTGCTGCAATCCCTGTCTACCACATGGATAGTTACTACAGAGTACCAAGAAGAGTCTCCTCAATGAACAAATCGGATCATGCCATTCTCCTGATCAAAACCTTACTATGACTTTCCTTTGAAATCAAAATGAAATGCAAATTTTCACCTTTGCCAACAAATTCCTACATTATTTCAACATTGTTATGTTCCACACTTCACATTCTACCACCCCCGCCGCCTTGTTCATTATTACTCAATCACACTAATCTTATTTCTCTTTCTAGACCAAACCAAATCCACTCTTACTTCATGACCTTCTACACTTCCTCAGGCCCTTTAATAAGCCAGCTGTTTCTCTACTTTGTAGTCTTACCTAAAATGCCACTGCCCTAGAGGACATATTTCTGACCAACTCATGAGGTATTTTCTATCACATTAAGCTGTTTATTTCATTCTTGGCATTTATCAAAATTTGATTTTCTTTTTTTAGTTTTGTATTTTCATTTTTATTGTCTGTGTTTTTCAAGAACACATAGACAGATTTATGTGAGGGAACTTGCATTATTTTCATAGCTGGTGACTGGTCATACTGGTGACTACTCCCAGTATCAACACACAGTAGAACCTCAATAAACTCTTACTTAATAACATAATAATCACTGTTGTCAAAAGTATGAAAAACAAATCTTCTCACAACCAAATGATATAACAATGACATATTACCAGACAGTAAAAATTGTTATCTTCATTATTTTTATTTTCGTTAGAAATTCTAGCAAGTTTCTCTTGTAATAAAGTTAACTTTTGAGAAACAATTGAATAGATATTCGCAGGAAGTGAGATGAAAATTAGGACCCCTGAAATCTATACACAACATTGATTTTTAAATAGTGCCTAAACTACATGCAATTCTCCTTCACAGGATAATTATTCAGACTGAGTGATTGTTCATTGAATCAAAGTCTTTTCACCTGTTCTGAACTCACTGACTTTAGAAATGATTTTGAATGTAGTTACTGAGAGTTATGGGGAGAAAGAAAGATTTCTGTCATAATGTTCAAAGCACTTGTAGCTCTACCTTAGCCCTGCCCCTGCCTGTGCTGGATTTAAAAGGAAAAGAAAAAGGATTCACCAGGTTAGAAATAAACATTTTCATTACTCTACAGCAACCAACTAAAACATTTAAAAATCAATTGTGGTTGATTTTTTCTGCATAAAAGAAGTTGATAAATTTTATAGATTGATTTTTATATGGCTTTTGAATAATTTACAAAGGCAACATGTGGTAGAGCTACCATATATTTAGGACTTACTTTGGACCACTAAATTTTCTCATTTAATCCTAACAATTATTTAATGACATTGATTAGAATAATCAGTTTTACAAATGAGACCCTGAAGTATAAAAAATTTAGGCAACTCATTCAAGTTTATATAGCTCTGAGTAATAGTGATGGAACTTATTCCTAGGTTTGTCTGACTATAAAGCCTGTGACTTATCCATAAACAGCTATCTCATATTTTTCCATGTACAGATACAGGGTAACAAAAAGACCCTTTAGGACTTATTTATCGACTCCTTTTCTCTTTTTAATATTAAGCATTACTATCATATCCTATTATTTTGAGAGGTTATTATAGTTGTTTCTCAAGCATTTATTTTAGAATAAAAAATGTTAGAGTTGAAAATGGACCTTCAAAATAGCCTCATTACAGTCTGTTGATGGGAGTATACATTGGTAGGATCTATCTGGAGAATAATATATTTTAAAAGACTTAAAATATATTAACCATCACAATATATCTACTTCTAGAAATGTAATCTTAAAGAAAAAAATCTTAGGGAAAATTAAATATAATTTTATTATCTCTCTCTTTATGAAAAAATTATGAAAACCTAAGTACAATCAACTAATTAATAGAAGATAAGTTAAGTAAATGATGGAACATTATGTAGCCATGAAAACTGTGTTTTGAAGAGTAACATTTACATGGAAAAATATTAACCTAATATTTGATTAAATAGGAATACAAAAATTGAACATAGGCTAAAGTCCCAATTTCAGCACTATATATGGAACTATGCATTAGAATGGAGAGAAATAAACAACATATGTCTGTTAAAGATGAATTTTTTTATCCAAAAGAAGAGTCTAAAGTGGTGGGTATTTTTTGTGTTTGTTTCCTAGATGAATGAACCTTTATACAGAATCACAGATTGATGGAATTTGAAAAAAAAAAACAAAGAAACAAATATAGGTAGGGTCTAATGTTGCCTTGAGTATACTGAGATAAAGTGAGAAAGACTTGGGGTAGGCCCTCAGCCAAAGAGAAGAGTTGAGTTACTAATTCTATACTAAGCAGATTCTAGTGCTTTCCAACGGCTGAGATGGAGGATTGGGCATTGGTGCTATTTGAGTAACATGGGCATTTTTAGAATGATAAATTCTCTCTCTCTGGTTAAATCAAGGACAGATACTTCCACTGGAAGTATCAGCAGCAAAGCCTGCTCCAGATAAAAGGGAAAGGTATTGTGTCCTCATATCATTCTCACTCTTTCCCAAACACAGAAAAAATAAACTAAATGGGCGAACTGAGTGTACTCTTATCCTTTCCACAATATCAAGGAATTTGGCAGTAGACATCTTAATCTTATAGAGGGTGACCATTTCCACACACACACACACACACACGCACACACACACACACGTACACACACGACAGGGGCTGTGCCATTATTTCAGTGTTTGTTAGGTTCTGATGATGATAGGACATAACACAATGATCCCAAGATAGACGAAAGGCAGAATTTTTTATTATCGAATACTTACAGCTTTGGAGGGGGAGAAGGCTGCCACACAGGGCCAGGCAGTGAGTAATCCCAAGGAAAGGATTAACAGCAAGCTATAACTGTAGGAGTTAGTTTATCTATGGCAACCTGGCTTCCATGTATGGCAAGCTGGACTGGTTATTTTGAATATTTCCATAGGTTTAAGAAAGAAGTACCTACCCCTAGATTTTTGGCATCTGGGATTTCTGGCAGCTGGGGGTGCATGCTATAATCTAGGAGTTAGTGTCTGGTAAGGGAAGTGGTTGGAGTTCAGGTTTAAGCAAACCTGCAAAGTGGAATGAGAGTTTTAGCTATGATCTCAAAACTGTGTCAAGACAGCACCTGTGATATGTGACATTACAACCTCTCCAGGAGAATATATATTTTAAAACACAGTCTATAATACATTAAACATAGCTTAGATTCCTAGGCTCAAATTGAAACTGTAGCATTCCAAGAAAGTTGCATCTGTAGATCTGCAGTTGTGTGTGTCTGTGTGTGAGATCCTTCAGTGTTTAACTGCTTTAGAGGCAGTTACGAAAAGGAAGCAATTTGTTTTTCAAAGAAGCTATTGGGAAGAAATAGGCAAGGCCCCCAAAATGGATTATCTCAAAGCCTCTTTATGAAGACATTCACTGATATTGTAAAAATGTTACTATTGGCTATCTTGAATGGTTTTTGTTTCCTTTTTTATACATACTTATTTTTATGAAGTTTTCTGCAATGTACATGTTTATTTTTTATAATATGCCAAAATAATCATTGTAGCTAATATCAGCCAATTTAAAAGATTATGATATTCAGATATACTCTAGATAAAGAATCTACTAAATATCAGCTTCCTATCACATTAAAATGTTAATGTTTTCTGAAAGACTGTGCTCATTTTTATAGATTACTTGACATTTCAATCACCCTCATTATCATACTCTTTATTAAATATTTTCCACTGTCATAAACCCTGTTCATGTGGACAGAAAGTAAAAAAAACTTTTTGGAGCTCACTTTCAAAGAGCTTTGACCTTTCTTTTTTTATGAAAGTTTTTATTTATCATTTGGACTTTTCATGTGTTACTTTTCAGTTGATCTGAATGTGTGATGACCTTTAAGATTTTGTTGATTATAAATCCTAGCTCCTAACTGTTTTTTATGTTTCATTTCCTTGGAGAAGCACAGATACAAGTAAGGCAATAGGATATAGGGAGAATAGTGGGGTTTTACCACTCCTTCAGTAAACAGGGAAGAATATCTAAAATCAGTAGGTTGTTTTGTTGTCAAAATTAGGCAAATTTAGGTTCAGCATAAAATAATTGCTGACAATTTGAAAATTTGAAACAGAATGGATTGATTTGCAAAGTGTTAAGTTCTTCCATACACACACAAAAAAGTGGAAGTTGGATGATTATCTTTCAGGTATATTTCATAAGAAATTCTTATATTGAGAGAGAAGAATCAGATGATTTTTAAGATTAATTCCAATTATGCAATTTTATAATTTTAAAAGTTTAGAAAGTTAAAATGTTTATCCTTTGAAAATAGTGACTTTCACCAAGACATAAGCAATGATTTAGCTAATTAGGCCTTTGGTTTTTAAATGTTTCTACCCTGATGATAATGGCAATGATTTGATCTATGCAAAGATCCGGTCCCTCTGTGGGCACTGTGGGGCAGCTCAGACCCTGACCTGACCCAACTCCTGTGTGTACTTGTCCCCAAAGTCCAAAGCTGCTAGAGCTAGACCACTTTCAGTTCTCGGAACACTCTTTGTCCATTCAGATATTCCATAAATGCAGGGTTTACCAAGCCGATTGGCCTCTTCAATAAGTGGTGCTGGGAAAACTTGACAGCTACATGTAAAAGAATGATTAGAACATTCTCTAACACCAAACACAAAAATAAACTCAAAATGGATGAAAGACCTATATGTAAGGCCAGACACTATAAACCTCTTAGAGGAAAACACAGGCAGATCACTCCTTGACATAAATCGCAGCAAGATCTTTTTTGACCCACCTCCTAAAGTAATGATAATAAAGACAAAAATAAACAAATGGAACCCAATTACACTTAAAAGCTTTTGCACAGCAAAGGAAACCATAAACAAGACGACAACCCTCCGAATGGGAGAAAATATTTGCAAATGAAGCAACTGACAAAGGATTAATCTCCAAAATATATAAACAGTCCATGCAGCTCAATATCAAAAAAACAAACAACCTAATCAAAAAATGGGCGGAAGACCTAAATAGACATTTCTCTGAAGAAGACATACAGATGGTCAACACACACACGAAAAAATGCTCAACATCACTAATTATTAGAGAAATGCAAATCAAAACTACAATGAGGGATCACCTCACAACGGTCAGAATGGCCATCATCACAAAATCTACAAACAATAAATGCTGGAGAGGGTGTGGAGAAAGGGAACCCTTTTACACTGTCAGTGGGAATGTAAATTGATACAGCCCCTATGGAGAACAGTATGGAGATTCCTTAAAAAAGTAAAAATAGAACTAATATGTGACCCAGCAATCCCACTACTGGGCATATATCCAGAAAAAACCATAATTCAAAAAGAGTCATGTACCACAATGTTCATTGCAGCACTCTTTACAATAGCCAGGACATGGAAGCAACCTAAATGTCCATCAAGAGAAGAATGGATAAAGAAGATGTGGTACATATATACAACGGAATATTATTCAGCCATAAAAAGGAATGAAACTGAGTCATCTGTAGAGACGTGGATGGACCTGGAGACTGTCATATAGAGTAAAATAGGTCAGAAAGAGAAAAATAAATATCATATATTAATGCATATATGTGGAATCTGAAAAAATTGGTATAGATGATCTTATTTATAAAGCAGAAATAAAGACACAGATGTAGAGAACAAATGTATGGATACCAAGGGGGAAAGGGGAGGGTGGGATAAATTGGGAGATTGAGATTGACATATATACACTGTTGACACTATGTATAAAATCGATAACAAATGAGAACCTACTGTATAGCACAGGGAACTCTGCTCAATGCTTTGTGGTGACCTAAATGGGAAGGAAATCCAAAAAAGAGAGGATATTGTATACGTATAGCTGATTCACTTTGCTGTACAGTAAAAACTAACACAACACTGTAAAGCAACTATAGTCCAATAAAAATTAAAAAAAAAATATATATATATATATGTGTGTATATATATATATATTTAGGCTTCCTGGCATCTTGTTCTTTCCCTGTAAGGAATTCCTCATTTCCTGAATTTTATTGGTGGCAACGTTGAGCTATACCTATAAGAACTAAAATACTGCTTTGTGGGCTCTTGTGATGCAAGTGAATCACTACACATTGTACACTCCTTTTGTCAGGTGGGCTTTGGCTCTTGATCAAGTGACTCAAGAGGGAAAGGATAGGAAGTTCTCTTTTCCTCCAGCTCAACCAGCACTGGCTGTGGTTATAAGGTCAAGATGTGGTTACAAGGTGCAACCATTTTTGTAGCAATGATAAAATTTAAATCAAGTTCAACTGAGCAAACTGTCCCTTACCATTCTTTATAATGGCATTATAAGTTTCCACCTCACACCAGTCTATGGAAGATAGAGGAAGTTGTTTACGAGGAAGCCCTGATGTACTGAAGAAGCACTTGGAATGCATATTCTCCCACCAAGGCCAATTTCAAGCTGCCATGGTGATGTCACTGAACATGGAGTTGGCAAGGGATACTAACGTTTGGCTCTCAAAAGTGAAGGCATCTCCAACATACACACACACATTAGAATCTGGGTTACCCTTTACATTAATTCTTCCTTGTATTTTAAAATTATTATGTCTACGGGGGGTAGAGAGGTGTATATCTTTCTTATTCTTATTGCTTTTTTCTGGCTATTAATCACTTGTTAATTATGTGTTTCCATTTTTTTTCTTTCTCAGTCTGTGACTATTACAGTGGCTTCTGGCTCACAAAAGTGTTTTTTTTTTAATTCACATTTTTCTTAAGATGTGCCATGGACCAGGTTGCCATGTTTAAGAAAGATTTTTCCGCTCCAAAAGTCATAAAGATACTCTCTAATATATTCTAAAAATTTTTTTAAACTATTTTTTGCATCTAGGTCTTTAAACCAAATAGAATTGACCCCTGGATGTGAAGGAAAAGGACATATATTTTATTTTTCCACATGGATAACCAGTTGTATTATTTATTGAGTTGTCTATCCATGTACCCTTATCTGCAATGACATGTCTATAGTATATCAGGTTTCCCTAAGAGCATGTGTTAATTTCTCAGTTCCCATTTTGTTCTATTAGGCCATTTATTACATCTATTCTAATACGAGACTGTGTTATTTTTCATCATAAATGTTGAAATCTGATAAGACAGTTTGCTCACTTTTTATTTTTCAAAAAAAAAAAAGGTGACTATATTTGTCTCTATGCTTTTTCACATAAAGTTTACACTATTTTCTCAAGTTCTACAAAAAAGCCTTCTAGAATTTGTCCAAAATTACAAGAAGTTTCAGATCGATTTGAAAAGAATGAACATTTTTATGTGTCATAGTATCCGTAGCCATTATATTTCTTCTCATTTTGAGAAGTCCTCTGTAATGCCTTTAATAAGATATTTTTTTACCCATAAAGGTAATGTAGATATATTCCTCAGAAAATTATAGGCTTTGCTGCTATTTCCATTTTTTTTTTCCATTTATCTTCTGATGGACACTTAGGTTGCTTGCATATCTTGGCAATTGTAAATAATGCTGCTATGAACATTGGGGTACATATATCTTTTCAAATTAGTGTTTTGTTTTTTTAGGATATATACCAAAGAGTGGAATAGCTGGTTATATGCTAGCATTGTTAAAACGACCATACTACCCAAGGCACTTCCAATCTCTACCAAAATACCAATGGCATTTTTCACAGAACTAGAACAAATAATTAAAAAATTTATATGGAAATACAAAAGAAACCAAATAGCCAAAATATTGAGGAAGAAGAACAGAGCTGGTGGAATCACGCTCCCTGACTTCAGACTATACTACAAAGCTATTGTAATCAAAACAGTATGATACTGGAGCACACACACACACACACACACACACACACACACACACAAACATACACACACAAGATACATAGGTCAACATAACAGGAGAGAGAGCCCAGAAATAAACGCATGCACTTATGGTCAATTAATCTATGACCAAGGGGGCAAGAATGTACAATGGAGAAAAGACAGTCTCTTCAATAAGTGGTGCTGAGAAAACTGGACAATTACATGTAAAAGAATGCAATCAGAACATTCTCTAACACCATTTATAAAAATAAACTCAAAATGGATTAAAGACCTAAATGCAAGACCAGAAACCATAAAACTCCGAGAGGAAAACATAGGCAGAACACTCTGACATAAGTTACAGCAATAACTTTTTGGATCCGTCTCCTAAAGTTATGGAAATGAAAGCAAAAATGATCAAATGGGACCTAATTAAACTTAAAAGCTTTTGCACAGCAAAGGATACCATTGGCAAAACAAAAAGACAACCTACTGAATGGTAGAAAATATTTGCAAATGACATGACCAATAAGGGATTAATCTCCAACATATGTAAACAGCTCATACAACTCAACATCAGAAAAACAAACAACCCAATTTAAAAATGGGCAGAAGAACTGAATAGACATTTTTCCAAAGGAAATGCAGATAGCTAACAGACACGTGAAAAGTTGCTCAACACTGATAATCATCAGCAGAATGTAAATCAAAACCACAAAGAAGTTCTACACGTGGAACTGCTCCTACAGAACACCCACTGAACGCTGGCAGAAGACGTCAGACCTCCCAAAAGCCGTGTGGATGAAAGGCTCTTGGTGCTCCAGCCAGGCATCAGGGCTGTGCCTCTGAGGTGGGAGAGCCAACTTCAGGACACTGGTCCACAAGAGACCTCCCAGCTCTACATAATACCAAACGGCGAAAATCTCTCAGAGATCTCCATCTCAACATCAAGACCCAGCTTCACTCAACGACCAGCAAGCTACAGTGCTGGACACCCTATGCCAAACAACTAGCAAGACAGGAACACAGCCCCATCCATTAACAGAGAGGCTGCCTAAAATCATAATAAGGCCACAGACACCCCAAAACACACCACCAGATGTGGACGAGCCCACCAGAAAGACAAGATCCACCCTCATCCACCAGAACACAGGCACTAGTTCCCTCCACCAGGAAACCTACACAACCCACTGAACCAACCTTAGCCACTGGGGACAGATACCAAAAACAACGGGAACTACGAACCTGCAGCCTGTGAAAAGGAGATCCCAAACACAGTAAGATAAGAAAAATGAGAAGACAGAAAAACACACAGCAGATGAAGGAGCAGGGTCAAAACACACCAGACCTAACAAATGAAGAGGAAATAGGTAGTCTACCTGAAAAAGAATTCAGAATAATGATAGTAAGCATGATCCAAAATCTTGGAAATAGAATAGACAAAATGCAAGAAACATTTAACAAGGACGTAGAAGAACTAAAGAGGAACCAAGCAACGATGAAAAGCACAATAAATGAAATTAAAAATACTCTAGATGGGATCAATAGCAGAATAACTGAGGCAGAAGAACGGATAAGTGACCTGGAAGATAAAATGGTGGAAATAACTACTGCAGAGCAGAATAAAGATAAAAGAATGAAAAGAACGGAGGACAGTCTCAGAGACCTCTGGGACAACATTAAACGCACCAACATTCGAATTATAGGGGTCCCAGAAGAAGAAGAGAAAAAGAAAGGGACTGAGAAAATATTTGAAGAGATTATAGTTGAAAACTTCCCTAATATGGGAAAGGAAATAGTTAATCAAGTCCAGGAAGCACAGAGAGTCCCATACAGGATAAATCCAAGGAGAAACACACCAAGACACATATTAATCAAACTATCAAAAATTAAATATAAAGAAAAAATATTAAAAGCAAGAAGGGAAAAACAACAAATAACATAAAAGGGAATCCCCATAAGGTTAACAGCTGATCTTTCAGCAGAAACTCTGCAAGCCAGAAGGGAGTGGCAGGATATACTTAAAGTGATGAAGGAGAAAAACCTACAACCAAGATTACTCTACCCAGCAAGGATCTCATTCAGATTTGATGGAGAAATTAAAACCTTCACAGACAAGCAAAAGCTGAGAGAGTTCAGCACCACCAAACCAGCTTTACAACAAATGCTAAAGGAACTTCTCTAGGCAAGAAACACAAGAGAAGGAAAACACCTACAATAACAAACCCAAAACATTTAAGAAAATGGGAATAGGAACATACATATCGGTAATTACCTTAAATGTAAATGGATTAAATGCTCCCACCAAAAGACACAGACTGGCTGAATGGATACAAAAACAAGACCCATATATATGCTGTCTACAAGAGACCCACTTCAGACCTAGAGACACATACAGACTGAAAGTGAGGGGATGGAAAAAGATATTCCATGCAAATGGAAATCAAAAGAAAGCTGGAGTAGCAATTCTCATATCAGACAAAATAGACTTTAAAATAAAGACTATTACAAGAGACAAAGAAGGACACTATATAATGATCAAGGGATCGATCCAAGAGGAAGGTATAACAATTGTAAATATTTATGCACCCAACATAGGAGCACCTCAATACATTAGGCAAATACTAACAGCCATAAAAGGGGAAATCGACAGTAACACAATCATAGTAGGGGACTTTAACACCCCACTTTCACCAATGGACAGATCATCCAAAATGAAAATAAATAAGGAAACACAAGCTTTAAATGATACATTAAACAAGATGGACTTAATTGATATTTATAGGACATTCCACCCAAAAACAACAGAATACACATTTTTCTCAAGTGCTCATGGAACATTCTCCAGGATAGATCATATCTTGGGTCACAAATCAAGCCTTGGTAAATTTAAAAAAATTGAAATCATATCAAGTATCTTTTCTGACCACAATGCTATGAGACTAGATATCAATTACAGGAAAAGATCTGTAAAAAATACAAACACATGGAGGCTACACAATACACTACTTAATAACGAAGTGATCACTGAAGAAATCAAAGGGGAAATCAAAAAATACCTAGAAACAAATGACAATGGAGACACGACGATCCAAAACCTATGGGATGCAGCAAAAGCAGTTCTAAGAGGGAAGTTTATAGCAATACAAGCCTACATCAAGAAACAGGAAACATCTCGAATAAACAACCTAACCTTGCACCTAAAGCAATTAGAGAAAGAAGAACAAAAAAACCCCAAAGCTAGCAGAAGGAAAGAAATCATAAAGATCAGATCAGAAATAAATGAAAAAGAAATGAAGGAAACAATAGCAAAAATCAATGAAACTAAAAGCTGGTTCTTTGAGAAGATAAACAAAATTGAGAAACCATTAGCCAGACTCATCAAGAGAAAAAGGGAGAAGACTCAAATTAATAGAATTAGAAATGAAAAAGGAGAAGTAACCACTGACACTGCAGAAATACAAACGATCATGAGAGATTACTACAAGCAACTCTATGCCAATAAATTGGACAACCTGGAAGAAATGGACAGAGTCTTAGAAATGCACAACCTGCCAAGACTGAACCAGGAAGAAATAGAAAATATGAACAGACCAATCACAAGCACTGAAATTGAAACTGTGATTAAAAATCTTCCAACACACAAAAGCCCAGGACCAGATGGCTTCACAGGCGAATTCTATCAAACATTTAGAGAAGAGCTAACACCTATCCTTCTCAAACTCTTCCAAAATATTGCAGAGGGAGGAACACTCCCCAACTCATTCTACGAGGCCACCATCACCCTGATACCAAAACCAGGCAAAGATGTCACAAAGAAAGAAAACTACAGGCCAATATCACTGATGAACATAGATGCAAAAATCCTCAACAAAATACTAGCAAACAGAATCCAACAGCACATTAAAAGGATTATACACCATGATCAAGTGGGGTTTATTCCAGGAATGCAAGGATTCTTCAATATACGCAAATCAATCAACGTGATACATCATATTAACAAACTGAAGGAGAAAAACCATATGATCATCTCAATAGATGCAGAGAAAGCTTTCGACAAAATTCAACACCCATTTATGATAAAAGTCCTGCAGAAAGTAGGCATAGAGGGAACTTTCCTCAACATAATAAAGGCCGTATATGACAAACCCACAGCCAACATTGTCCTCAATGGTGAAAAACTGAAACCATTTCCACTAAGATCAGGAACAAGACAAGGTTGCCCACTCTCACCACTATTATTCAACATAGTTTTGGAAGTGTTAGCCACGGCAATCAGAGAAGAAAAAGAAATAAAAGGAATCCAAATCGGAAAAGAAGAAGTAAAGCTGTCAATGTTTGCAGATGACATGATACTATACATAGAGAATCCTAAAGATGCTACCAGAAAACTACTAGAGCTAATCAATGAATTTGGTAAAGTAGCAGGATACAAAATTAATGCACAGAAATCTCTTGCATTCCTGTATACTAATGATGAAAAATCTGAAAGTGAAATTAAGAAAACACTCCCGTTTACCATTGCAACAAAAAGAATAAAATATCTAGGAATAAACCTACCTAAGGAGACAAAAGACCTGTATGCAGAAAATTATAGGACACTGATGAAAGAAATTAAAGATGATACAAATAGATGGAGAGATATACCATGTTCTTGGATTGGAAGAATCAACATTGTGAAAATGACTCTGCTACCCAAAGCAATCTACAGATTCAATGCAATCCCTATCAAACTACCACTGGCATTTTTCACAGAACTAGAACAAAAAATTTCACAATTTGTATGGAAACACAAAAGACCCCGAATAGCCAAAGCAATCTTGAGAACGAAAAATGGAGCCGGAGGAATCAGGCTCCCTGACTTCAGACTATATTACAAAGCTACAGTAATCAAGACAGTTTGGTACTGGCACAAAAACAGAAATATAGATCAATGGAACAGGATAGAAAGCCCAGAGATAAGCCCACGCACATATGGTCACCTTATCTTTGATAAAGGAGGCAAGCATATACAGTGGAGAAAAGACAGCCTCTTCAATAAGTGGTGCTGGGAAAATTGGACAGGTACATGTAAAAGTATGAAATTAGAACACTCCCTGACACCATACACAAAAATAAACTCAAAATGGATTAAAGACCTAAGTGTAAGGCCAGACACTATCAAACTCTTAGAGGATAACATAGGCAGAACACTCTATGACATAAATCACAGCAAGATCCTTTTTGACCCAGCTCCTAGAGAAATGGAAATAAAAACACAAATAAACAAATGGGACCTAATGAAACTTAAAAGCTTTTGCACAGCAAAGGAAACCATAAACAAGACCAAAAGACAACCCTCAGAATGGGAGAAGATATTTGCAAATGAAGCAACTGACAAAGGATTAATCTCCAAGATTTACAAGCAGCTCATGCAGCTCAATAACAAAAAAACAAACAACCCAATCCAAAAATGGGCAGAAGACCTAAATAGACATTTCACCAAAGAAGATATACAGATTGCCAACAGACACATGAAAGAATGCTCAACATCATTAATCATTAGAGAAATGCAAATCAAAACTACCATGAGGTATCATCTCACACCGGTCAGAATGGCCATCATCAAAAAATCTAGAAACAATAAATGCTGGAGAGGGTGTGGAGAAAAGGGAACCCTCTTGCACTGTTGGTGGGAATGTAAATTGATACAGCCACTATGGAGAACAATATGGAGGTTCCTTAAAAAACTAAAAATAGAACTACCATACGACCCAGCAATCCCACTACTGGGCATATACCCTGAGAAAACCATAATTCAGAAAGAGTCATGTACCAAAATATTCATTGCAGCTCTGTTTACAATAGCCAGGACATGGAAGCAACCTAGGTGTCCATCATCGGATGAATGGATAAAGAAGATGTGGCACATATATACAATGGAATATTACTCAGCCATAAAAAGAAATGAAATGGAGGTGTTTGTAATGAGGTGGATGGAGTTAGAGTCTGTCATACACAGTGAAGTAAGTCAGAAAGAGAAAAAGAAATACAGTATGCTAACACATATATATGGAATCTAAGGAAAAAAAAAAAAAAAGGTCATGAAGAACCTAGTGGCAAGATGGGAATAAAGACACAGACCTACTAGAGAATGGACTTGAGGATATGGGGAGGGGGAGGGGTGAGATGTGACAGGGTGAGAGAGTGTCATGGACATATATACACTACCAAATGTAAAATAGATAGCTAGTGGGAAGCAGCCGCATAGCACAGGGAGATCAGCTCGGTGCTTTGTGACCACCTAGAGGGGTGGGATAGGGAGGGTGGGAGGGAGGGAGATGCAAGAGGGAAGAGATATGGGAACATATGTATATGTATAACTGATTCACTTTGTTATAAAGCAGAAGCTAACACACCATTGTAAAGCAATTATACTTCAATAAAGATGTTTAAAAAAAAAAAAAAAAAGAAAAGGCAAAAAAAAAAAAAAAAAAAAAGAAAACCACAAAGAAATATCACCTCACATCTGTCAGAATGGCTATCAACAAGAACACAAATTACAAATGTTGGCAAGGATGCAGAGAATGTATATTGTTGGTGGGAATGTATATTGGTGCTGCCACTGTGAAAAACAGTATGGAGGTTTCTCAAAAAACTAAAAATAGAACTACTGTATCTTTCTCTTTATTCTTCTGTGAATTCAAAACTGCTCTAAAAATTTTTCTTAAAAAAATAGGGGATTATACACGGTGTGTACAGTAGGGGGCAGGAGTCTGGGAGGCTTTTTAGAATTCTTTTATCATATTATTTTTTCCCAAATTAGTATCATCCTTTTCAATCTTTGATTTACTAAGACACTGCATTTTAAATATATTTATCCTTATACCTATTCCAAAAGAATTAAGACTCAGTCTCAAAGTAAATCTTTAAATCAGGTAG
The DNA here is from genome assembly GCF_028564815.1 of Eubalaena glacialis. Classification (NCBI taxonomy): domain Eukaryota; kingdom Metazoa; phylum Chordata; class Mammalia; order Artiodactyla; family Balaenidae; genus Eubalaena; species Eubalaena glacialis. The sequence goes on along the minus strand of NC_083718.1, from coordinate 7,316,225 downwards.
CATAAGCTCTTTCCAATCTGAATGCCTTTTTTTTTTTCATTTTCCCACCTAATATACTGTTTAGTTTTCCAAATGTTGAATAGAAGTCAGAGCAAAAACCTTTATCTCTTTCACAATCCCAGAGGAAAAATAAAATTCGATCTTTCACTATTGAAGAAGTTACCTGTAGGTTTTTCACAGATTCTCTTCACTGGAATTTCCCTTCTGTTCCTAGCTTATGAGAGTTTTTAACATGTATGGTGTAGGTAGGAATTATTGCATTGTTGCATCTATTTGGGGGAGGAATATTTGACTGTAGTTGGCTCATAATTGCCTGTCTGGTCATGTAATACTGTCATCAGATGACTAGGAAGTATTCATTCCTCTTCCATTTTCTGAAAGAGTTTGTACTGAATGGTTATTATTTCCTTTTTAAATCTCCATTAAAAATTTCCAGTGCAGTCATCTAGGCTTGATGATTTATTTAGAGGAACATGACACCAAACTTGGAATGTAGAGAAGAATTTGGTTCTGTTTTACCGTGGCTATTGACATATTTGTTGCAAGGCAGTAATCATTTACTAAGGATTCTAATATCTATATGGCACTTGGCAGAGTGCCAGGCTAATGAAAGAAGCAGTCCTTGTTCTTCAGGTTTGATAGAGGCATAAAGAAGATAAAAGTCAGATGAACAGTGATAATACAGGGTGACGTTTATGGGTAGAGGAATAGCCAATGTTTTAAGTAAGAAAGCATGGTGAATGCATAGAAGATGGAAAGGAAATAGTCTCTAGGAGTGAAGACTTCTTAAAGACAGTAATTACTACATATAGTCAAATATTTGAGTATCATGTTAAATAAATTGCCATATTTTCATAACAACTGTATCAAAAATCTATAGTTTTCATTAATCGGCCAATTTTTACTTACATAAGTTACATATACCATACACATACATAATTTCTTTATGTGTATATATATGTATATGTGTGTATAAAAATGTTTATCTGATCATCACCTTGTGACACACACCACCAGTGACACTACCAATGTCATCTTTATGACACACTGTGAAATGCTAATGATGGTTATTAGTGAGAAACAAACCTGAACTCATTACAATTATAATATAGGCAACTTTAAGTATCATACTAAAGAATTTGTTCTTATTTCTGAAACCCATGTAGATTCACAGAACTTTCTCAACTGGAAAGTGCCATAATCAGAAGTTGATTTTAAAAGGGGTGATCTTGAAAGAATACATCAGAAGAATAACTGGATAGTGAGAACACAGTCATCCCTCAGTATTCAAGGATTGGTTTTAGGACCCCCTATCCAGGGATGGTCAAGTCTCTTATTTTAAAAATCAGTAGTGTTTGCATAAACAGGCATATCTTGGAGATATTTCAGGTTCAGTTTCAGACCATCACCATAAAGTGAATATCGCAATAAAGTGAGTCACACAATTTTTTGGTTTCCCAGTGCATTTAAAAGTTATGTTTACTTTAATAAACATAAATAATAATAGTAGTCTATTAACACAGTTAATAGACTACTATAATGTGGTCTATTACCTTTGCAATAGCATTATGACTTAAAAAAAATACATATCTCAATTAAAAATATTTTATTGCTAAAAAGTGCTGACCATCATCTGACAATGCAGGGTTGCTACAAACCATCAATTTGTTAAAAAAAGAAAATGCAATATCTTTGAAGCACAGTAAAGCAAAGCTCAATAAAACAAGGTCTGCCTGTAACCCATGCACATCCTACTGTGTACCTTAAATCATCTCTAGATTATTTATAATGCCTAATACAACGTAAGTGCTAATAAATTGCTATAAATACAATGTAAATGCTATGTAAATAGTTGTCAGTGTGCAGAAAATTCAAGTTTTGCTTTTTGGAACTTTCTGGAATTTTTTTCCCAAATATTTCTGATCCATAGTTGGCTGAATTTGCAGATATGGAACCCACGGATAGGGAGGGTTGATTGTACTGACAGACGTGCAGATAAGAAGCTGTTATAATGGACCACCCGATTTAAAATCTCCATTAAACTTTGTCCTTTTATGACACGGATTTAAGGCGATTTGTTGATTATATGGTCAGCAAAAACTGTTGGCTTAGGTTGGTTTTGTTTACTTCAGGATAGGAAATGTAATAGTGGATTACCGTATTGTTTGTACAGCAGTCATTACAGATTTAACAAATGAGTGGCTGAAACAGATATTTGTATGTTGCAAATCTTCATTTTAGAAAGACAATTTTCTGTGAATACTCTTTCAGGGAAAGGTAAATGTGCCCATTCATTCTGTCCAGAAATCATTTCCTAAAGTGTAAATGTCATTCCTTGATTTAAAAAATAGTTAGGTATCAAAAATCTTTTGGATTGGAAAGACATGTCCTTAAACTAAAAGAGTAAACAATTTATAGTAAAAAGTAGTTTATAAAATGTCTGGGAATGATTTTTAAGATGTGCAATATCTACATAAAGTAGAGAAGTTTGCAGATGAACTTAAAAAGAGACTTGAATAATCATATTTCTGGAATTAAAATGAAACTATTCTAAAGATATCATTTACTTGTAATTAAGATATAAATTTAATGAAATTCCAGTAGAAATGTTAAATGAAAACTTTTCTTACTTCCATAATAATTCATGGGAATGTTTATACTAGATATTTTAAGCTGGCATAATTAAAACCATGTGTTTCTGGCAATATGACAAAAATACAAGTTTCAGTAATAAAAAGTTACATGCAATAATTTATTTGCCATAAGTGGCATGTACAATTAGTAGAAATAAGGAGACTATTAAGTACATGGTATTGATAAAGAGGTTAAGCTTTGGGTAAAATTTCATATATCATTCCACAAACCAAAATAAATTTTAATACATAAAATATTATATGTAAAAAAAGAAACCATAAGAACACTGGAAGTATATCAAAGTGAATTCTTTTGTAATATAAATGTACAGGGCTTTATAAAGACAGAAACAATATGAACCAATATATTGATATATGTGAATCCGACTGACAAAGGAAAAACTTCCAACATAAAATAAATGAACAGCAGACAAGAACTCAGTAAAATATCTATGGTATATATCACAGGTTAACCAGGAATAAAATTATTATATATGAAAGCAAATCAGTAGTGGTTAAAAAGGCATGCTTTTCTTGACAGTCAGAAAGCACTGGGTCAAATCTGAGCAACAGACCTTTGACTTCAGGTAATTAATTTCTCTGTGCTTCATTTTTCTCATATAAAAATTAGCGATTAAAGTATATATAAGATTTTTTGAACATTAGATGCATTTAAAAATGACTTATCACAGTGTCCAGCTTATAATAAGCACTCAGTACATGTCATCTATTAAAAAGACAAAAAAAAAACTAAAACGGGTAAAGGACATGAATTGGCAATTCTTAAAAAAAAAAAAAAAATTAGTAAGAAGGAAATAACCAAAAAATTCAATTATTCTACTAGTCATAAAAATATGTTTTAAGGGAAATATTATTTTTCACCTAAAATGAATAATACCTAGTTTTACTGAGTTTCTGAGGGTAGATAGAAATGTGAAAAGCGCAAGACAAGAGCATGTAAGGGGATGTGGCAACTGCAGCGGCAGCTGTTGTTTTTGCTTCTCCAGAATTTATTTCTCCTTCTTTGGGTAGCATCATGCTGTTTTACACAATTGCACTTTTAAAAAAAGTAGCCTGTTTGCAAACTGATCAAGATCAGAGAACCAGAGTTCAGAGCATGAGTGAGAGATACCACAGCTTATAATCTGAATTCCTAGATAAACTGCCCCTGGAAATTATCCTTAAACTTGCAAGCTTTATTTTTGAGAGTGAGTATAGCTTAAACCAGCTTTATTGCTTTAATCAGCTAGGATGGATATTTTGTCACTTATTTCTAAAAGAATCATAAAATATTTAGAAATTAATACTTGAAGTAATTAATAAGGTAGAGTAACTAAAGACAAAAATTCAGAAAAAAATGGACAGAGAGAACAAAGACCTGCTGTGCTGGGGTGTGGTTAGTGATCCTTGTAATGTAGGCCTGCAAAGTCTAAACCACAACCTACTTTAACCTGTGACTCAGGCATTACCTTACTTAGTTTGCATCATCTGAAAACATGGTAGAAAAAAAATTTTATCACTTTCAGAGATGTCACATAATTAAGACAATGGTTTAGGTTGAAACTGGTTCCTTGGAAGCAGAGAATAGGGAAGATTTGGCAGATACAAACCTTCCTGCCTTTTCTTTCAATCCATAAACTGGAACTTTTGGATTGAAAGAGCTGAACTATCATTGTATCCCAACTAAAAAAGATGTGAGCCAAAGCAAAGCTTAAAGGAAGCATAAGAGATGAGATTGGGATCTGGGTGATTCCCAGGCCTGTCCTAAATGCTTACTATGATAAATTTATGGATGACAAATGTGACAAAGTTCTTCACTGCAAAGCTGCTTCTGGGGTGCAACCTGATTCTAGAAGCAGATTACAAGGACCTGCCCATCCAGGTCATGTTTCAAATTGTGTTAAGGTAGAGAACATATTGGCGGCCATTAAGATTAAATTCAAAGAGTGGACAGAACACTAAGACTTATTTCTGACATAGAAATTCCCAAGTTGGGTTCCCCCCAAAAACGGGAAAAAAGCAAAACAAAACAAACAATGAATCAGTAAGATCTCTTGTTTTAGCCATTAGACCATGAAAGTAGCCTGAAGTAAATTTAGTGAATGCCAGTAATGTATTTTAGGAATTATTTCCAAAGTGCTGTGGTTTCTAGAATGGAGAATTTTCTCAAAGCCCATCTCATAAATACCCTTGGATCTGGATAAGAGATGCAATGCGCAGGGTCTGGTGTTTTGAAGAATCCACTTATCACAAACACAGTACCACAAAAACAGTTTCTGTGGCACTGTTTCATAAATAAAATTTTCCCCATCTCCGGCAGACCAAACAGGAATAATGGAAGAGGGACAGGACTGGGGAGGGGCTGCTGGATGGGGGCCTCAGGCCAGGAGACGGACTATGAGCCATTTTGTGTCTGGAAGAAACATCATGGCATCTGCCAGGGGAAAGCAGAGAAAGAACTGCTGCTTTTGCCTCAAGTTGGCAGCCATAATTCACCCCAAATACGTGTTCAGGCAGACTGTGTTCCCAAGTTAACCATGCCCTCTTCCTCTGCTCTTTCTTGGGAGGCACTTAGAATTGCCTGGGAATCCTGAGTGGGAAAATTGAAGCATTGTGTAAAGGCCTTGGCCTGGAGGGGCTTTCAGATCCCCTCCTTGGGCTGAGGAGTGGCAACTGGGGGCTGCAGAGTACTTAAACAAATCTCTCTATCAAATCAGAATGTATGCTTAAACACCTGACTTATTTATACGGTTAGCTTAGAATGTATTTATATGATATAAAATCAGAGAGAAATACAAAACTAAATATTCTAAATATGCACTCTTAACTATTATCCATCCTCCTTTTCTTTTTAATGAATTATACTTGTTTGTTTTAACACTTTGATTCTTCCCTTCCTAAAGTGGTCTACTTAGGATTGAAAAGTGTAAACTCTGAGCATATGTTAGACTGCGGAAATTTTCCTAACTCTGCCACTAACTGGCTCATCTATACTAACATCACTGAGGTCCTCTAAATATCAGTTTCATCCTATGCAAAATTAAGGAATTGTACTAGATTATATTTTTTTTAATAATCTTTATTGGAGAATAATTGCTTCACAATACTGTGTTAGTTTCTGCTGTATAACAAAGTGAATCAGCTATATGTATACATATATCCCCATATCTCCTCCCTCTTGAGCCTTCCTCCCACCCTCCCTTATCCCACCCATCCAGGTGGTCACAAAGCACCGAGCTGATTTCCCTGTGCTATGCAGCTGCTTCCCACTAGCTAAACTATTTTACATTCAGTAGTATATATATGTCGATGCTACTCTCACTTCACCCCAGCTTCCCCCTCCCACCCCATGTCCTCAAGTCCATTCTCTATGTCTACGTCTTTATTCCTACCCTGCCACTAGGTTCATCAGTAACATTTTTTTTTTTTAGATTCCATATATATGTGTTAGCATACGGTATTTGTTTTTTAGATTATATCTTAAAATAAATGGAACACTCATAATCAGAGGCTTTAAGGAGAAGCTGCTACCAAATGGGACAGAGAAGAATAGTGCTGTGTATCTTATTCTAGCAAATATATTAAGCCAGTCAGTAAAACAAAAAACGAAATTTTTGATCATTCTAACAATATGATATAATACTCACTTTCCTAGTGGATTACTGAACATAAGTTATGGCAAGTGATAATGAAAACATTATGTGGCACATTTTAGGTTAATTTAGGTTACTATGAACTCTCTAATTTCTATAAAGTCACAATTTTATATTTCATAAAAATTACAGTTTTTATTCAAAATGTAAAAATGAAACTATAAACAATAGTGTCACAAGTTGTATCTTATTCTTAGGCTACCATTTTTATACTAAGAACTCTTAAGTTTAGCTCTGATTTTTCCAAAATGTTTCACTGAAGTGGGTATTTAGGAAGAGAAAAAAAGATTTAAATATGTTTAACTTATTAATTCACACAGTAAAATATATTTGTTTGTGACATGTATTTGAGCAATTTATTATATATACATACTTCCCTATATCTATCAGGATTATTCACTGAAGTACCCTAAAGCAGAACTGGAGCACTTGAAACTCCATTATTTAAGTAATATCTCATAGTTTCCTAGTACATTTCCAATATCCAATACATTTTAGTAGAGCTGTGATTTTTTAAATGTGATACTGTTTTAATTAAATATTCAGAATTATACATACCTCAATAGTTAACATTTCCTTTTACTAATTCTTTTGCTCATGTATATTGTAATATCAATGACAATGTTATAACCACAACCAAAATGCAACTCATTTGCCAAAACATGTCTTTAAAGAATCAAACACATGAATTGTTAAAGGGTACATCTTATAATTCACCCTGTTTAATGCCTCTTAAAATTTTATACAATAGCAATATAAATAATGGATGTGCGAAAACCATAGATATTAGTACAAGTGGATTTAGATGTAATTATAAGTTTTTCCTTTTATATCAGGACTTCTTTTCAGATGGAAAGTTTTCCATTCTGGTGTATGTTACAGTTTAATCACTTGTATTTTAACTGTCCTAAAAGTAGAATAGAGGCTTATTGAAGTGCATTAAAAATCAAATTACAAATGATGATTTTCCCTTTCTTCTTTCTCTTGGAAAACATTTTCCAACCACATGGGCTACCCAGCAATGTATTCAGAATTTGCACATAGACAAAGCTGTTGACAAGCTCTCATTTAGAAAGGACTTAAAGAGTATGTTCAGAGTCTCAAACACATTAATCAGAAATATCCTGATGTATTCTAGGAATGAAATAAAATAAAGTTGGCCAAAATATTTCATTTGTTTCTCTAAATGATTATCATATAGCAAGACAATTAATGATGTCACTTTTAAAATGCATAATTATGGAATATTTTAAATGATCACTGTATACATTTTCAAAGCAGAAAATTGGATGCCCATAGATAATTTGCTAAGTTAGTAACAGAATGAGTCTCTGAAAGCAAGGCATTGCTTCAAAGAGTGCTCCTGGAGAATATGTAAAATATGTTTTCATTTGGGAAAGGAGAAGAGATGTTAAATTTTCAAATAATGGTAGTAAAGTGAAGCACAAAAATTTAAACAGTTGCTCAAAGAAATAATATAAAGAACCTCATATGTATTAAACAAATGGAAGTTTACATACTTTAATTTAGCATGAAATATAATGGTTTTTTTTAAAGGTATAACTTTCTTTTCTCATAAGCATCATTCTCAGATGTTTGAAATATAGAAGCGGAAAACAAATAGCCTTCAAATAATGCTCAACTAAAATTTTATGTCCTCTGAAGTATATTTATATACTGTATGAAAGTGATTAAAGTATAATAAATTCTGTAATATTTAAGGCCCTATTTTAATTTTCCCTCCAGATATTTAATATTCAAAATCACCTCAATGATAAATCTCAATTTGTGTAAGATAACTCATTATATGATAATATAAATGATAGTATTATATAGCATTGTCATATCTATGAGGAAATGAAAGAAAATTCATTGAGTGCTGATATATTAGCTCAGCAATGTACAGACAAATAGTTAGAAAAGTTTACCTACCAGTTACAGGTATATTGCCTGTCTCAAAAAAATATCTTCTGGAAGAAGATCTTCATGAGAAAGTCTTCTAGTCATACACTTAAATCACTTTTTTAAATTCCATAAGATATCTTCTTAGTAGAACAGGTCATTATCCATATTTTAAGTGCTACAGATTACAATGGGAGTTCTATCTTTAAATTCCTTACACTGTATGAGGAGAAAGAAATAAATGTTAAGGTGGCCAATGTATTAATCACTTTCAACTCACATGGATTTGCGCTCTTTAAAGTATTTGCATGATATGACTAGTTTTCAGGGACCCCTGATAGAGCCCTATTAAGATTCTGATTAGCTAAAACAATGGAAAAAGTTTTTATTTCATGGACATAGATTAAAACTCTAGTAACTTTAACTGATGATTTGATCAAGTTTAAGAAAACATTCTTCTGTCTCAGGGCATAGCCAGCAGGGCATATAACCTGGTTTTCATATGTTTTATGAAAATACAGAACCTATGTGGGTCTAAAATAATTCTAATTGATTATTTTAGTCACTTAATTTTTAGATGTGCCCATGGTTGGTTAATCAGTCAGCAGCCACAAATCAGTGTTAATAAACAAACACCTTCTGCTGAGCTCCTGACACTGATCTGTCATTTGTTATGTCCTCCAGAGTGGCTTAGTTCTCACTCTTGCCAACCAGTGTGAATGACAAATTTGAGAAAGAATGTATGCAACTGTTAAATTTTCTCAGTGAACCTGTCACTAATTTTAATTATGAAGTTAAGTGATTTGCTCCAAAAGAGATCTTGGATAACTGAGGAAGGCAGGATTATTTCAATCACTTTATTTTATGTCACAAGCAGATACAGAAGCATTCTTCCTGACCCTAACCATGGGGTAAAAAGTTGGGATAAAATATGAAAAATTTTAAAAAGTCAGTATTCCTTTTATTCTTCTTAAGATTAACTTTAGCCTTAAGTGGAAAGCCCATTTTATTCAAAATTCAAGCAAGACCAAATAAACAGCCCACTGTATTCATTCAATGTTGATGGATATGTCAAGAGTGGATTATAGGAGACTGAATAGTCTTGCCTTCTTGGCCACCTAAATGATAGAAAAGAAAATATAGAGAGAGAAAAGTTCATTTCTCCTCAATAAAGTATCATAAAATCTTTACTTTATCCAAATAAACTATATTTAGGCTCACATGGAGCAATTTAGATTTGCGTTAGGATGGTCTTCTGAGATGAAGACTATCTTGAATATCATAAGCTCAATCAAAATTATTTTCTTTGATTCTCTTCACCTGCTTGTACTATGTAACTGTGCCAGTTTATCCCACATTGAAATCTTCAGGTCACATTTAACATTTTGCTTTCCTTAAAGCTATCTAATTGATCATGAGTCTTGTTGAGTCTAGCTTTGAATCATACTTATCTTTTTTCCTCCAACCTACCACTATTAATATAGTCAAAATATGGTTTTATCCATCATTTCATAGGACAGTTTTTAATAATTGTTAACCTGTTATTTACTTTCTATTTTTCATTTCTTCATTGTATATTCCATACATCTAAAAAGATGTAGTGAACACTAGCATCAATTAGCATTTGCTGCACTATCAAACCACCCCAAAAACGTTGTGGTTTAAAAAAATCATTTATTAAGTTTTGATTCTGTGGATTGGTTGAGCTGTTTTTCTGGTGTGGATCTGCTCTGATGAGAATTTTTGGACTCTCTCCTTCATCTGTTGTCAGGTGGAAGGTCAGCTGGTAGCTCTAAGATTTAAGATGGCCTCACTCACCTGTCTGGTGTTGAGCAGGCCATCCTGGGTTTTATCTCATGGCATCAATTAAAGGATTCCAAAAGCAACTATGCAAACAATTTTCTTTTTGGCCAAATTAAGTCAGGTGGCCAATCCAGATTCAGAGAGTGGGAAAGAGAAGCTAACTCTTGATGGAAGAGAAAGAATTAGTGAGCATTGTTGCAGCCTACTACCTCTTCCCTGATTAAAAACTCTCAATGACTCCTCATTGCCACAGAAAGCTCTGAACTCTTTATATTTTATGGCATACAGGGCCTTTTGTCTCCAGGCCCTATACTCAGCCATGTCACATCTGTTCATTGGCTCTCTTGCAGCTCTCTTACATCTGTCTTATTTGTCAAAGAGGATTTAAATTTTCATGTAGTGCTTACTCTGTCATGAACACCCTACCCATACCTACTCCTTTTCCTAAATGACTAATTCCTTTGTACTAATTAAAGATCGGGTCACTTGCTCCAAAGAAGCTTCTCTAAAGTTCCAAAGATGTTTCCAGTAAAAATGGTTGACTTCACTTTTGCAGATCTTTATTTTTAAAACACCATACAGTATTAGAGTTATTGATTTGCTTTAATATATCTATTCATTGACACAACCCAAACTGTAGATTAACAACTACTTGGTACAACAATGCTAATGTTGTCTCCCAGTCCTCAGAGCCTAGGATGGTACCTCTGATATTATATAATAAATGTTATTGAATTGGATATACGGAGATATTACTAATCCTTTACATGTTATAATCACAAATGACTATATTCTACCTAAAGTTTTATTTTAAACTAATGGAGCTATATATGTCATGTACACATTTTATTTGTGGAACTTTTTTTTCTTATTAACAGTGTAAACTCCTTTAAGGGGATATGAACATTTTTATTTTGTGTGTGTGATTTAATGTCATTTGGAAACAATTGTTCTAATAGGCTTTGAATTAAAAGTTTCCCTCTTTCAAATTAAAATTATACATTAAATATCAATTTTAATTCTTGTCTCTGATGACTAATCAATTTTATTTGGTCTTTAAAACTGTAAAAGGGATTTTATTTTCTCACTGTTACAAATATTTGACCTTAGCTCTACCCAGTTTATACAACTCCATGGAGCTCAAATCACTTATAAAATCTTAAGCCTATTAATTTTATCAAAAAAGAGATATATATGTAGTAGAAAACATTTACAAAGCTAATTTTTTTTACAATTATTAGTGCCTCATAGTCCAATTACAAGATTGACCAAAAAATCTCAGTTCAATTTATTTAAAGAAATAGCTGGAGTCCAGACATTTTGAATAAATGCTAGTTTTTGTAAACCTGTTTTATACAAAAGTCCTTGACCCCATTTATTTAGCTAGAGCTAGTGAAGAATTTAGTTGCTCAGACCAATCACTTATGAGTGAAAATACAAGTAATGTGTTTTGGTTGAGTGAAATTTGGGCTGCAAACTAATACAAAGCTTGACAAGATATCTCAGACAGTTTAACAACATTTTCTGTACATTTTCTCTACTGAAGGATTTTTCTCTTTTCTGCCCTTATGATATTTGACTTTTCAATCCTTCTCATATGGTGGATTATATTATTTATTTTGTATCAATAAGTATAAATTACAGGTCAGTAAATTATAGGTCAGATGTACATGTCCCTACCCCTCTGCTACCAGATTTTTAGCAGTGAAAAAATAGTGAGGGTTATCAACATATTATTCAAATATATATAACTCAGTGCTTGTTGAATTCTTAGTTTTGACCCATGGTGAAAAGGTCAGTCCTAAAACATACTAATGATATGTGCTCTTGCCATTAAAAATATAATCAAATGAGCCATATCCATGGAGATTAATATCATTTTGACATGTTAAACAACTTCGTTCTAGAAATTGTGGACCTAAAACAAATAGTCTGCCCGTTATTTCTCCAGAAAAAATAATTTAAAAATTTTATTCAGGCTCAGCAGAGAATTGCAACTTGGGGTCTGCAATCATGGCAAGGCACATGCAGGTCTCTACATGGTATGGGAAGGAGAATGCTTTTATAGAGGGTAAAAGGAAGGCTATATGAACAAAGAGTCCATGCCTTTTCATTGGCTGAGTCCTTGCCAGGAGAGAGGAGGAGTCTTTCTTCTTCCTGTTGGGCTCCGCTGTCATCACAGGGTGTGAGAGTTCTCCCCTTCTGGTCACCCAACTCTATTTGAGCTTTCTGTTTATTATTATTTTTTTTTTACAAACTGGTTATATTGAGTTTCCTATATGAAAAGCATCTCAATTGCAAATCAAAACTTGCATGTTCAAGAATCTGTATAAGCTACATTCAATCTCAGACTCATCACTATTCTTGCTCCACACTTTCTTAGTACATATGGCAAGAATTTCTCATTTGGAAGTCAAGCAGATCTTGCACTCCTGTGGTGCTGCACTGAAACTGTTTAGAGAATGATTCTCTGTTTTTTCAAGTGCCCCCAGGGTGTCCAGAAGGAATTTTTGCAAGTCACCTAATCTATTCTAATTTATATTTAAACCAAATTAATACAAATATTCACAAATATTGTGTTACCATTTTCCTACATTCTCAACCTCTCTTAAAGAGAATTCTGTATTTTTGAGATGTTCCCACAAACTATGCAATGAATATATATAATTTATATGATATAAAATATTGAAAGTCACACCAACTCAAATATATACTACTATCTTGAAAATCTTTCCTAAATTTCCCCTTCCTGGAGAATGAGTACCTATTTCTAAGAGATATTTTCCAAGAGACCCAAAGTGAATTTTGTAACTATCGCATGGCCTATATTTTAAGAAAAATATTCCTAAAATTTAATCTTCAAGACGGTTTAAAATGCATCTAGCTATTTGCATGTAATGGGGACAGAAAGTTAATTTTATTCATCTAACCATAAGTTTTATTTTAGATAATTGTTTAAATTGGGAGATTAATTTTAAAAGGAGTAGAAAATCCTCACATTACCTAAGGAGATGAGGTTACATTATAAGAACACACAGGACTTCCTTATTTTTAAAGGCTGAATAATATTCCACATATATACCACATTTTCTTTACACATTCAATCTATAGATATTTGGGTTGTTTTAGTATCTTGGCTATTGTGAAAAACACTTCAATAAACATATAAATGCAGATATCTCATTGAGATCTAGATTATCCTGTCATTTGAGACAACATTGATGATCCCAGAGTACATTATGCTAAGGGAAATAAACCAGTCACAGAAGGATAAGTATTGCATGAGATATCCACTTATATGAGATATCTAAAATAGTCAAACTCATATACGAAAAAAATAGAATAGTGGTTACCAGGGGCTGGGAGGAGGTAAAAATGGAGAGTTGTTAAATTGGTAAAAAGTTTCAGTTATGCAAGATGAGTAAGTTCTAGGGATCTGTACAGCATTGTGCCTATTATTTACCTTCTTTTATAATGTTTTTTCAGAATGTCATATAGTTAGAATCATACAGGATGTAGCCTTTTCAGATTGGCTTCACTCACTTAACAATATGCCTTTAAACATCCTCCATGCCTTTTTATGTTTTGATAGCTCACTTATTTTTATTGCTCAATAATATTTCATTGTATGAATATGCCACAGTCTGTTTATCCATCATCTATTGAAATACATCTTGGTTTCTTCCAAATTTTGGCAATTATGAATAAAGCTACCAAAATATTTGTGTACAGGTTTTTGTGAGGATGTCAATTTTCAACTCATTTGGAACATAATACCTAGGAGCATAATTGCTGGATAGCATGGTAGGCCTTGTTTAGCTTACATGTTTAGCTTTGTAAGAAACTGTCAAACTATCTTCCAAACAGATATATCAATTTGCATTCTAACCAGCAATGATTGAGAGTTCCTGTTGCTCCACACCCTTGTCAGAATTTGTTGCTTGTCAGTGTTTTGGATTTTAGTCTTTGTAATAGGTGGATAGCATTATTTCATTGTGTTAATTTTCAATTCCCTATGATATACGATAATGAGCATATTATCAGTAGAGCAGTCTTATTTTCTATCGGCATGTCTTTTTTGATGAGATATCTGTTATCTTTTACCTATTTTAAATTTGATTTTTTATTGTTGAATTTTAATATTTCTTTGTCTATTCTGGATACCAGTTCTTTATCAAATATGTGTTTTACAAAGGATTTCTATCAGTCTGTCTTTGATTTTATTCTCTTAACAGTGATCTTTGCAGAGTAAAAGTTTTTCATTTTAATAGATTCCAACTTATCAGTTCTTTCTTTTATGGATCATGCTTTTGGCGTTTTATCAAAAAAGTCATCATCAAATCCAAAGTCTCCTAAACCTTCTCCTATGTTATCTTCCAGACATTTTGTAATTTTACATTTAGGTCTGTGATCCTTTTTAAAAATATTTGTGCTAAAACATATATAACTTTTTTTTTTGAGATTTTAGTCATTGTAAGAGTACTTTTCAGTGTCATTGATTACATTCACAATGTTGTTCAGCCATCACCAGTACTTCCAAAAAAACTTTTACTCTAAACATTCCAAATGGAAACTCTGTACTCATTAAGAAATAACTCCCTATTTCCCCTGCTCCCAGTCCTAGGTACTCTCTAATCTACTTCACGTCTCAATCTATACTAGATAGTTCACATATGTGGAATCATAAAATATTTGTCCTTTTGTGTCTAGCTTATTTCACTTAGCAAAATATTTTCAAGGTCCATCAATGTTGTCACATGTATCAGAATGAACTTCATTCCTTTTTAAAACTGAATAATATCCCATTGCATGTTTACATCACATTATGTTTATCCCTTCATCTAATGGAGACTTGGGTTATATCCACCAAAAGTTGAATAATGCTTCAATAAACATTTTTACATAAGTTTGTTTAAGTTCTTGTTTTCAATTTTTGGGGGTATATGCCTAGGAGTGGAATTACTAGTAATTCCATTTTAGCTTTTTGAGGCAGCAACAAACTATTTTCAGTAATGGTTACACCATTTTAAATTTTCACCAGCAATTTAAGAGGGTTCTAATTTCTCTACATTCTTATTAATATTTGGTATTTTCCATCTTTTGATTATAATCGTCCTATTATCTCATGATGTTGATTTGCATTTCCGTTAGCTAATAATTGTTCAGCATTTTTAATATACATATTGATCATTTGTATATTTTCTTCAGAGACATGTCTATTTAACTCCTTTGCCCATTTTTTAATTGGAGTTTAGTTTTTGTACTGTATAAGTTCTTTATATATTCTGGCTATCTAACTCATCAGATATATGACCGGCAAATACTTTCTCTCATTGTATAGGTTGTCTTTTCATTTTCTTGTTAATGTCAAGAAATACACAATTTAATTTTAATAAAGTCAAATTTATATATTTTTATTGTTGTTGTTCCTGGTTATATGTTCTAAGAATTTTTTGCCACATCTAAAGTCATGAAGATTCATTCCAATGTTTTCTTCTGAGAGTTTTACGGTATTTAGCTCTCATACTTAGATCACTGATCCATTTTAAGTTGATTTCTATGTATGATGTGAAGTAGCACTCCATCGTCAATCATCCTACATTCTTTGCTAAAGAGACTATTCTTTCACCCTTGAATGGACTTGGTACATTTGTCAAAAATCAATTGACTATAGCTGTGTGGGTTTACTTCTGGACTCTCAATTTTTTACCATTGGCCCATATATCTATTGCTTTGCCATTACTACACTGTTTTGATCACTGCAGTTTTGTGGTAAATTTTGAACTGAGGAAGTGTGAGTTTTCTGTTTGTTCTTATTCTTCAATATTGTTTTGGTTATTCAAAGCCCCTTAAATTCCATATGAATTTGAGGGTCAACTTTTTTATTCCTGTAAATCATTGCTGGAGTTTTAATATAAACTGTGTTGAAGATGCAGAATGCTTTGAATAGTGCTGTCATTTTAATAAGTATTCTTATCCATAAACATGAATAATTTTTCCATTTATTTAGGTCTTCTTAAATTAGTTTTAGAATTGTTTTGTAGTTTTCAGTATGGCTTTCACATCCTTGGTTAAATTTATTTCTAAATATTTTACTCCTTTTGCTGCTATTGTAAATGGGAGTTCTTTCTTATCTTGTGAATGAGTTCTTTGCTAGTGTATAGAAACTCAACTGATTTCTGGATATGAATCTTGTACCCTGCAATTTTTCTGAATTTTTTTATTAGCTCTAGTAGCTTTCTTGTGGATTCTTTGGACTTATCTCTGTATAGGATTTTTTTCATCTTCAAATAGAGATAGTTTACTTCTTACTTTCCAATTTGGATACCTTTTATTTCTATTTCTTGTCTAATTCCTATGACTAGAACTTCTAGTACAATGTTGAATCACTATGGTAAAAGTAGGCATCCTGTCCCTGATGTTAGGGGATGACTTTCAGTCTTTCACCATTGAGTATGATGTTAGCTGTGGGCTTTTTATAAATGCTCTTTATCATATTAAGGAAGCTCCCTTCTATTCCTAGTTGTCTGAGTGTTTTTATCACAAGCAGATGTTGGATTTTTAAAATGCTTATTCTGTGTCAATTGATGCAGAGATAATCATGTGCACTGCCACTCCCCACCATTCATTCTATTAATGTGGTGTCTTACACTGATTGATTTTCTTATGTTGATCTATCCTTACATTCCTGGGATAAATCATTTGGTCATGGTGTATAATCCTTCCTCATGTTTCTTTGAGGATTATTTCACCTATAGTCATAAGGGATATTGGTCTGTAATTTTCTTTCCTTGTGATGTCTTCAATTGGCTTTGGCTTCAGGGTAATGATGGCCTGATAAAATGAATTAGGAATGTCCCATTTCTTGAAAGCTTGAGTGTTGATTTTTTAATTTTTTCATAGAATTCACCAGCAAAGTAATCTGGTCCTAGACTTTTCTTTGTTGGAAGTTTTTGATTACTGATGTAATCTTTTTACTTGTTATAGATCTGTTAAGATTTTCTAGTTACTTGAATTGGTTTAGATCATTTGTGTGTTTCTAGAAATTTGTTTATTTCATCTAAGTTATCTAATTTGTTGGTATACAATTCTTCATCAAATTTACTAATAATCTTTTATGATTTCTGTATGGTTGCTAATAATGTTTTCACTTTTCATTTCTGATTGTAGTTATTTGCGTCTTCACTTTTGGCTTTGTCAGTCCAGCTAAAGGTTTGATAATTTTGTTCACCTTTTCAAAGAGTCAACTTCTGGTTTGATTGAGTCTCTCTGTTGTTTTTCTATTCATTATTGTATTTATCTCCATTCTATGCTTTATTATTTCTTTCCTTCTGTTAGCTTTGAGATTATTTTGCTTTTTTCCCCTACTTCCTCAAGGTTATGGATTTGAGATATTTCTTTTTTGATCTAGGTGTTTATGGCTATAATTTTCCTTTAAGCACTACCTTTAATTCATAGTTATAATATGTTGTGCTGTAATTTTCATTTGTCTCTAAATGTGCTTTTATGTCCTTGTGATTTCTTTGGCTCACTGGTTGTATAAGAGTACGCTGTTTAATTTCCACGTACTTGTGGATTTTTTTTTTTTACTTTTCTTTCTATTATTATCTCCAGCTTCATTCCATTGTGATTAGAAAGATACTTAATATGATTTCAATCTTTTAAAATTTATTGAGAGCTGTTTTCTGATCTACTATATGGTCTAACCTAGAGAATCTTCCATGTGCACTTGAGAAGAAGGTATTTTCTACTGTTGGGGTGTTGAGTGTTCTATATTTGTCTATTATATCTACTTGATTTATACTATTGTTCACTGTTTCCTTATATATTTTCTGTCTAGCTATTCTATCCATTATCGAAAGTATTTTATTGAAGTGCCCAATTATTACTGTAGAAGTGAATATTTCTCCCTTCAATTCTGTCAATGTTTTCTTCATATACTTGGGACTCTTTTTGTTGGTACATGTATGATTATAAATTTTATCTCTTCTTGATGAATTATTCCTGTATCAGTGTATAATGCCACTTTGTCTCTTGTAACGGATTCTGACTTAAAATATATTTTGTCTGATATTAATATAGCCACTATTTCTCTCTTTTGGTTACTATTAGCATAAAATATGTTCTTTCATTCCTTCACTTTCCACTTGATTTTGTCTTTGGATTAAAAACGTGTCTCTAGTAGACAGCATATATTTGGACCATTTTTAAAAATCCATTCTGCCAATCTCTGTTTTTTGATTGAAGAAATTTTGTCTATTTACATTAATGTAATTATTGATAAGAAGGAACTTCTGTCATTTTTTTTTAATGTATTATACTGTTTTTGATTTTCATTTCTTCCATTGCAGTCTTCTTTCATGTTTACTTGAATTTTTTTTCAGTAAACTGTTTGGTTTCCCTTTTCGTATCTTTTTTGTATATATTTTTAAATTTTTTTATGGCATAATGGAGACTGTATGGTTATATTTAACACCCTAAATTTACAAAATCTAGTTTGAATTCGTACTGCCTTAACTTCATTAACATACAAAATCTCTGCTGCTAGATAGCTGCACACCATTTTCACATCTACTGTGTACAGTGAAGTAACTAAAGTCTCAGGTTACTCAACTGAAGACAGTTGGGTCATCTCCAGGCCACAGGTATTTTCAGACATAAATTTTCAAAGTCATTGTCTATGATGACTTGTACATGAATTCAATTATCTAGGTAGAATTTACCCTTATAACTTAGTGGATGATTAGGCTATAACCTCTTTATAGATTTCACTGACTCCAATTATTATCATTTTAGATAAGAAATCTTAATCAGCTTTCTTTATATTTATGCTTTTATATTGATTTTCTGTTTGTTTTAACTTTGTTCTGATGAAACATTTTTAAGGCTACAATATATTAATCCATGGATCTTAAAATGTCATAAATTTATTAACTAATTTTTCCTGCTATGGTGACAATCAAACCAAATAACTCAGGAAAAACAACATGCTTTGATTAAACGATGTGAATGTTGCCAGGTCTTTACAATGTAGCAAACAAAAAGTTATCTATATAGTACTTCTAGTTGCTTTAAGAAATATTTCCTAAAATCAAAAAGAGGAATATATCAAAAGTAAAATCTATCTCTTTGGTCTTTGCAAGCAAACTAAATATTAGCATTCAATAGAATTTAAAGTTAGGATAAATATTCAGCATTAACTGCATCCAGATCATGATGGAACTGTTTAGTATTACTCCTGTCCATCATTGCTAGAGTAGGTGGCTAGCACTGAACATGTATGTTCCAAAATTAGTTGGCAAGAGCATGACATTGTCAGTTAAATGCATTTTTAGTGGCTTTTCTATCATGATTCAAGTCAAGCATGTCTTTTTTTCTCACTTTTTACATTTTCATGAATTTGAATGACTTGTACATATTGCATTTCTATAAAGAACTTGTATTTCTTTTATCACATTTGATTTTACGTATGCTGCACACAGACATACACATACCACCACCACCACCACCTTCAAAACCAGGAAAAAAAAAAAAAAAGAAATCCAAATAAATCTTTTTTATGTTTGAGTTCTTATAATTTGAACTTTTCTATTATTTAATAATTAAATATTTACTACTTACCTATGAAATACTTTAAATAAGTTGTATTCTTATTCATATTCAAGGGTTTTACTCAAGCCAACTTTGAATAAAATTATTGAATCAAATCTCTTGAATACTTATAACTATAGAACAATAGTATGCTCTATCTCTTTTTGATACAGCCAGTATCTAAATATATTCCTCAAAAACGGGATTCTTAAGTATACCTGAATATAATTTCTATTTCATAAATTGAGGAAATGAAAGATATTGAGGAAATTAAAGGTAAGTTTCAACAGTAATCTATTTCATAACTATACTAAGATGTACCTGAGTCTAATATATCTAATATAAATATATTTACTCTAAATATCAGCACAAACATCCCAAATGCCATCACCTAAATCAGGCATAGATAATCCGCTGAGTATGATCTATCCCAGGGTAATTTTGTCTCCATCTGTGGAACTGATAAACTAGAACACAAGTTACCTGCTTCCAAAATACAATTGTGGGACAGGCATAGATACTCCCATCCCCAAAAGGAGAAAATGGAAGGAAGAAAAGAGTAACTGATCTCAAGTGACTTTACACTCTAGCAGGGAAAATTTCATTAGTTTGCAAGGCCTGCAAATAATCCTCCTTGGCTTGATGTTCTGCCCTTTGGGCTCAAGGGGGATAAGAGGACCAGGCTGTACAGAGAGCAGATCCCACTGAAAGTTGTTATGATTTGAAAGAAATCTCAAAACATATATAACCCCAAAAGAAAATTCTGGAGAACTTAAAAAATATCCTTAAAAACATACCGGATACTCTTAAATTGTCTTATCAGGGAAAATGCCAATAAAGCACACAAGGAGTAGAAAGTCTTTCAAACATAGATCTATCCAGTAATTCATACATATGGGCAATTCAGAAACTAGCCTTATATTGTGTCTTCTTTTACTTACATGCTTTTGTAAATTAACAGTGCATTTGTAACAGTAAATTTAATATATACATTTAAAATTCTAAGTAAAACATTTTAGTTTCTTGACTACTTATTCAGTCTAGAATTTTTGAATAAGACTCCTCAAAGAAAGAAAAATAAGTTTTACTATACAACTATAAAAGATCAACATTTCCTAAGATCATGACTTTCTTTAAAATTCATGACAGCTTCTGTTTGAGTCTTTTGTATAACAAAAAATAGTCTTGACTCTCTATTTAAAATCCATTTATATATATATGTACTATTTAAGTGACAGAGTCTTGTGCCACGAAAAGAAGTTAAGCTACCAAACAATGTGTCAAACAATACTTTTCTTGTAACTTTGTATTTGCAAAACTGCCTGGTTAATGATTTGGAAAAAAAAATCATGTTCCACTGTCCCATTTGAGGCCAGGTGAAATGAAGCAATATTGTCATCCTTCACTGCATATAGGCCCAACAGCATATCAAATTCTTTTGAGATAAACTGCAAACCATCAACTGGTCTTTTTTTTCCCCTGGAAAACCTTATTTTGGCAACAATTTCCTGATATCTCCAACTCTTCTCAAAGAAGGAAGACAAAATTTTTCACAACAAAATAATTCTGGGAGCATAGATATAATACTGTCATTTTATAGCATATGTTTATTTTTATTTGTTTTGTTTATTTTTCTAGTATCTAATGATACTAAGAGCTACAATTTATTTAGCACTACTGGGTACAAGGACCTATGCTAGATATTCGAATTTCACAATTATAAGGAAAGCAGTATCTCCCTTTTTCAGATAAAGAAACTGAAGCTGAGAAAATTAATTTTCAAAAGGCCTACATGCTACTAATGGCAAAGTAAAAATGAAATATTATGTTTCTCTGTCTGCAAGATCTATGATCATTCCATTGTAATCCATGGCCTTTGTGACAATGGATAAACATGAAAAGAGACTTTATTTCCATTTCCACCTCCATTTCTTGCCATGAGCAGTATAGAATTGGGCCAAGAGTAAAATTCTTTGAGGGGTAAATGGAAGAGCCCTTCTTTTGGATCCTTTTGCATAACTGGAAATCTAAAGCCTTTGTCTTTGAACACAACAAGGTTATTAAAGCAGACATAATAAGTTGTAGTCTTGTGGCTCTCCTGTCTGTGAACATGAAACTAATCCAACTCCCTGAAAAGGCGCTGGTGGGAAGATGAATGAAAAGTCTCTTTAAGGACTGAAAGACCTCAATCGTAGACTGGCCCAGAACGTTTTTGTACTGGAACAGATGACACCGTTGCTGACTAACTTCACTGTTTCTAAATGTCATGGGCTTCCTTCCAGCTACCATTTGCAACTCCTACTATGTGGATGACCAGGGAAACTGCTCCATTGCCCTGTCCTTCTTGGACATTACACATCTTCCTAAGAGGTTAATGACATACTGCTTTATGCATGTGGGAATATACTGATTCTCTCTGGTCAGTTGGCTGAATCTTCGGTAGAAGACTTAATGCCCAATGGTTAGGCAGAACAATTTACCACATCCATCCCCAAATTAACCCAGGATATGCAGCCTTTTGGTCTCCTCACCCCTCTGAGGTAATTTCTACACTCACACATTCTAATGTTCTTCAACCCCTTGTTAGATTGCCTTTAAATTGGCTTTTTAGGCCATATATGACAAACCCACAGCTAACATAATATTCAACAGTGAAAAGCTCAGAGTGTTTTCTCTAAGATCAGGAATAAGACAAGGATGTCCATGCTTGCCACTTTTATTCAACATAATTTTGGAAGTCCTAGTCATGGCAATGAGAAAAGAAAAAGAAATAAAAGGAACACAAATTGGAAGAGAAGAAGTAAAACTGTCACTGTTTGCAGATGACATGATACTATATATAGAAAATCCTAAAGATGCTACCAGAAAACTACTAGTGATCATCAGTGAATTCGTAAAGTTGCAGGATACAAAATTAATATACAGAAATCTCCTGCATTTCTATACACTAACAACAAAAGATCAGAAAGAGAAATTAAGGAAGCAACCTCATTTACCATCTCAACATAAAGAATAAAATATCTAGGAATAAACAGACCTAAGGAGGCAAAAAACCTGTACTCCAAAAACTATAAGATGTTGATGAAAGAAATCGAAGATGACACAAATAGATGGAGATATACCATGTTCTTAGATTGGAAAAATCAATATTGTCAAAATGATTATACTACGCAAGGTAATCTACAGATTCAATGCAATTCCTATCAAATTACCAATGACATTTTTTACAGATCTAGAACAAAAAGTCTTACAATCTGTATGGAGACACAAAAGACCCCAAATAGCCAAAACAATTTTGAGAAAGAAACACAGAGCTGGAGGAATCAGGCTCCTTGACTTCAGACTATACTATAAAGCTACAGTAATCAAAACAGTACGGTACTGGCACAAAGACAGACTTATAGATCAATGGAACAGGATAGAAAGCCCAGAAATAAGCCCATGCTCCTACGGTCAGTTAATCTACAACAAAGGAGGCAAGAATATACAATGGAGAAAAGACAGCCTCTTCAATAAGTGGTGCTGGGAAAAACTGGACAGCTACATGTAAAAGAATGAAATTAGAGCATTCTCTAACACCATACACAAAAATAAACTGAAAATGGATTAAATACCTAATAAGACCAGAAACCAAAAAACTCCTAGAGGAAAACATAGGCAGAACCCTCTCTGACATAAATCACAGCAATTTTCTGGATCTGTCTCCTAAAGTAAAGGAAATAAAAGCAAAAATAAACAAATGGAACCTAATAAAACTTATAAGCTTTTCACAGCAAAGAAAACCATCGAGAAAACAAAAAGACAACCTATTGAATGGAAGAAAATAATTGCAAATGATGTGACCAACAAGGAATTAATCTGCAAAATATACAAATAGCTCCTGCAGCTCAATATCAAAAAAACAAACAACCCAATCAAAAAATGGGTGGAAGATCTAAATAGACATTTCTCCAAAGAAGACATACAGATGGCCAAAAAGCACATTAAAAGATGCTCAACGTTGCTAATTATTAGAGAAATGCAAATCAAAACTACAATGAAGTATCACCTCACACCAGTCAGAATGGCTATCATCAAAAAGTCTACAAAAGATAAATGCTGGAGAGAGTGTGGCAAAAGGGGAACCCTCCTACACCGTTGGTGGGAATGTAAATTGGTGCAGCCTATGGAGAACAGTATGGAGTTTCCTTTAAAAACTAAAAATAGAGCTAACATATGATCCAGGATTCCCACTCTTGAGCATATATCTGGAGAAAACCATAATTTGAAAAGATACAAGCACTCCAATGTTCATTGCAGCACTATTTACCATAGCCAAAACATGGAAATATCCTAAATGTCCACCAACAGATGAACGGATAAGGGAGATGTGGTATATATAAATATATACAATGGAATATTACTCCGCCATAGAAAAGAACCATATAATGTCATTTGCAGCAACATGGATTGACCTTGAGATTGTCATACTGAGTGAAGTAAGTCAGACAGAGAAAGGTAAATATAATATGATACCACTTATATGTGGAATCTAAAAAAATGATACAAATGAACTTTTTTACAAAACAGAAACAGACTCACAGACTTAGAAAACAAACTTATGGTTACCAAAGGGGAAAGGTGGGCGAGAGGGATAAATTAGGAGCTTGGGATTAACATATACACACTACTATATATAAAATAGATAATCAACAAGGGCCTACTGTATAGGATAGGGAACTCTACTCAATACTCTGTAATAAATTATAGGGGAAAAGTATCTGAAAAATAATAGATATATGTATAACTAAATCACTTTGCTGGACACTTGAAACTAACACAACATTGTAAATCAACTATACTCCAATATAAAATAAAAATTTTTTAAAAATTCAGGAAAAAAATATAATTAAAAAATGCTTTTGAAACAATTGAAAATAAACAAATAAATAAATAGGCTTTTTAAAATTAGTCATTTCTCATTGTTTTGTGGCTTGTCCCATGTATGAAACAAATCTAATATGCTAGTTTCACATAAAAGATAGACATAGAACAAGGAAAAGAGCCTGTTGGAAATACAGATAGTTGGTCAAATTTTATAAAGAAATATTCAGTATAATAAAATTTTGACAACAAAGGGGGGTTTTGTTGGGTTTTTTGTTTTTGTTTTTATTTTTTGATTTCTTTGTGTGTGTGTGCATTTTAACTATATGCAAGAATAGCATTTATTTCACAGGGTTATTTGAAGTTTAAATGATACAATTTTTAAAAATCCCCATATTTAAAATAAGACACTAAAATAGATATCATCATTATATACAGATTATGTTAATAACTATGTCAGTATTATGGAAGCTAAAACCACACATAGATATTCTTTTGGCAAGAAATAACAGTCTTTGCGTAGATAATGACAGCCTCTCAAGAAACTCATTAATCTATTCCATAACTTTTATTTTGGTTTACAGAAATCAATAGCAACATCTGTAAAGCTTTTCAACATGTACTTATGTTTTCCAGATCAAGATATTTCATTCTTGAAGTTCTTGTCTTCAACTTCCATTTTATGAATCTATTGGCAGCAAAACAACTTGGAGATTTGCCGATTGCATTATCATCTGTTCTGTGGAAATATTTCCTATTTTACATTATTGTACATCAAATCATTCAGTCAGTTGCTGCCAAACACAGCAGTTACCTAATCCCAATCAAGGGAGGTAGTTTCTCTTATTCCAATGATCAAGCACATATGCTTTATTCAAATCTGCTATCATTGAAACAGTTGGAGGGATTAAAAAAATACTATCAAAATTTTTCTGACTTTAAAAATAACACAATAGCCTAGTTGAAAAATTTAGAAAATCATATATGTACAAAATAAATAATCTGTAATCATGATAGCCAGTTTTAACATTTTTACGTATTTCTTCCTGGGTATATTTTCATGCATACTTAAACAAATTTTTTTCTGTCATCAAACTCTAACTATGGTAATTCAAAATGGTTTACTAAGTATAAGTCTAACTTTTTAAAGAATAGGTGTATTTTTAAGGATGATTATCCATCTCCACTGAAATGAAATGGTTTCATAGGCTATTGAAAGAAAAAAAAAGTAAAATATGACAAATCTGGCAACATTTTTAATGTTCGATTTTGAATCTTCAAGCTGTTGATTATTGAGAAACTTCACCCAAATAACTTAGAGTATATATAAATGGAGAAGTGAGCCAACATAAATAGTGAAAATATACGAAAATAAAAGCTTTCTATATAATATAGTTGGTAGAATTATGAGCTCTTAAAGCTGGGCTGCAAATTTCAGTTCCACCTGTCACTTGTTGAATTATCACGGCTAAACTGCTTTGCTTCTTTGAGCATCCGTTTCCCTACTGTGAAACAGGTGCAATAATAGTATCTAATTAAATGGAATTTTATAAGGTTTGTGAGATAATCTATGCATATACTCAGTAAATGTTAATTTTGTTATTATTATTATTATATTTGGATGCTATAGGATGATTTACTTATTCAAAATAAATAAACTGAGCAGTTTTTCTGTAGGCTACAAGTTCAAATTAACTAGAAAGTTTGAAGTTAGAAAAACTGAAACAAAAATACAGAAAAATAAACAAAAAAACCCTGCCATTAGCCATGATATAAATTTATTGTTTAATATTTTTCATATTTTGGGTGGGGACTTTTATTTCCATATAATATGAATTTCATTTGCATCATATTTTATGTCAAATTAGCAAGTTAAATGTGTTGAGTATTATGTGCTCAGAAAGTATTTGCATGTTATTAAATGTTTTGAAATAGTTGTATGTTTTGAAATACTTGAGTGTGCCCCAGCTATTTCTCAACATAGCAATATTTTGTTCAATATACTGAATATAATAAATTTTAAAATGAAAGAATCAAACTCTTTGGAGCATAACAATTTTATATGCGATCTTAAATTTTCATCTTGAAGAAAATATTTTAAATATTCTCAGATCAGTTGTCATATATAATTGGAAAAAAAAGAATTATTTCTTCATGGAAATAATCCTCTATTTTATTGAGAAATAATTACATTCATTAGAATATATCAGGATGTTTTAAGTACTGTAATTAACCTACTTTTGGCACCATACAAAAATAAAGGGTTCCTGAAGACCACCTAGTAGTAAAAGCTACCAAGTGTTTTATTTAACATTAAAAAGCCAACAAATTTGGCTTAGGTGTCAGCCAATATTCAAAGCAACCCAGAAATTTTATCAGTTGCTTCAAAGGTTCCTTCTAGAATCAGAGATCTTAAAAAGACCATTATGATAAACTAAGGAGGAAGCCCTGAGGAATAGAAGTGGGGATGCGACATTATTTAGGTTCCAGAATCTCCACCAAGTTGACCTTCTGAAGCTCTGTTTGTTCAGTCTACCACTATAGTTGGAGTTATCATCACCTTATCTACAGAGAAACTGAAAATTAATCCTCTTCTTTAGGTATCTCCTAAGACTACACTAATGTGGGGGGAAACAATCTCTTCTGAAATGAAAAACACCATCTATACAACAAGAAGATCTCGAATTTCAAGCAACTTTATGTATACCATAAAAATGAGTACTAGATAAGACCAAAAGATGAATGCAGTTCTTTTCTAGGCATGTGCAGTTTCAAAACCAACACACACACGCACACACATACATATACACACGCCCCAAAGCAAAACAAAATAACAAAAAACTCTGCCTTAAAGTGATTGGATAGTTGAGTTATACCTAAAACAAAATGGGTTATTTTAGTTCCAGAGTTGTAAGCAAGGTCATATAGGTGACAAGAGACAATTTAGGCGACAACAACAATAAAAACAACAAAGTGATTCTGTTTTCAAATAACCAACAAACGGGAAAACTTAAATGTATTAGATTTTTTTAAAAAATTATATCATCAGAACAAGGTATTTTTTAATAATGCTTATCTCATATAGACTGAAACTAGTTAGGCATAATATTCTTGTTTCTTTAATTCCATTTCCAAAATTAGAAACATCAGCAATCACCTTGTCAGTTTCCTTTCTATAAGTGAAACAGTCATCATTGTACTTATTCTGTTTTGTCAATTTTAATGATATCCACCTTAAATCTACTTTAAACTAAAAATGAATAAATTTCCTATTAGCTCTTTATAGGATCTCTTTGACCACTACACTGCTTCAAATATAATATCATTTACTGTGGCTCTGCTGAACAATTCAATCCAATAGATTCATGAATATAAGTCAGTTCTTTAGTGCTTGCTTAGCAGGTAGAAAATTCATATATATATATATATATGTGTGTTTATATATTGGTTTGCAAACTTGAAGTCCATGTCTTACTACATTTTTCAGATAATCCCATTTCTATTTACATAACACAGTTCTAGTTTCAAAATTTAGTCATTTATTTTGGTTGTATATGATTGAATCACACGCTTCTGAAGGGGAACTATTCATCTGCTTCAATTTGTTTTTTTTGCATGATACAAAATGAAATATCAGATTGATTATTATGGTCAGCATTATAGCTGCAGTATGAATCCCAGGCCTGTCCAATCAACAGCTGCTTTCATAACTCAGCAAAATGTGATATTATTATTATTATTATTAATGGATGTGCACATCTCTTTGCTAGGTATGGTGTATTTTCAGCAGAATATGTTATTGGTTCATTTATTTCTCTTAGTTTGCAACTTGTTTTTTCCTCATATCTGTTTCTTATTTTTGCTAACATCTTATTTACTATATTATCTCTGGGTACTGCATTTTTTAAAAGTCTATCATTTATTTTCTAGCAAAAATACTGGATAAGTGAGTTTCTATTTGTATTTCAAAAGGAACAAAATATAAGATACAAACCCATTTCATAGGGATGTTTAATTTTTTTTTCATTTATCAAAAGGACCTCTTTTCCTAATATCTCAAAAAGCTTTGGTGCTTGTTAGTAAAAACTACATGCTTTACTTTTAGAGTAGACACTGTCATTTCTCACCCTCATGAAAGTCTGAGAAAAACAAAAGATCATGTCTTCTTTTAATTTTAGAGTCAAAATAAAATTGATATCCTGATTGAAAACAAATTAAGACAATGAGACAAACTATGGTTGGTTTTCAAGCCACATTTTAATTTATCTAGACTTTAATATTATTGAAAATGATTTTGAGGTACCTGTGTTATTTTTATAAGTTAAAGACATGAACTAAATTGAGGTTTCAAACTCTACTACTGTAGTCTAAGATAGGAGACCAAACACAAGCCAGCTTTATACAGCTTACCCTCACTCACAGCACAAAATCCAGTGTCCTAAATATGGTAGATACTTCAGTAATAAACTTTAAATTTAATAGATTACAACTTCACCATAACACTAAACTACCAAATTAAAAGATGCCTCCCTGGAAGATTGTAGTTGAAAGGAACATATTTATATTAATATTTCAGAAAGCTAATTATTGTATTTATTTTTCATCCTCACATGCAAATCACATTAAAGAAATAGTTTAATGCCTCTGCTGTTCCCTTAGTGTTTTGTAAATCTTTACTAATTTTAAGAATTACATAATCAAGTAGTCATAATAGTCTCTGATATCAATATTATTCTGACAAATGTGAAAAAATATCTAAACAATAATATGTAAAGGATTTTTTATGTTCAAGTGAAAGAGCACCTTCTTAGGGAGAAAAACAAGATACCAATTCCTTACTAGCTAAGAAGCAATATATGGGATTAGAGAGGAAATAAATTGGCCTGGGAGTCAAAAGTCTGGGTTTTAGGAATCTGTAACAACTTAGGAATGCATTTAAGAGCTGTAGATAATATATCCTAAGCTATGAAATGATTAGATTATGATTGCCTAAACTCAAAGTCTCAATATCTACAGGTCTAAATACAAGACAGGTGAGACTGTTTTGACAAGTGCCTAGCCCCATGAGAAGAGGGCTAATAATTGACCTGTTTACAAAGTGCCTGACATATGGTAAGTACTCAATGAGCAAATAAGTCCACTGAATATGAGTTAGCAACCTAATACGACTGCAAAAGAAAGTTTAATAGCACTGAGATGATATAAAACTACATCATAAGAGAGGATTCTTCTACTCTGCATTCTCCATTCTCCTATAACAGTGTGTCCATTTGGACTGATGCCCTTTAAAAGGATCTAGAGAAAATAGATACCAAAGGTGACAATCAGACAAATCCGAGTTTGTTTCGAACCACACATTTTAATTATTTATGTTTTTATGTTATTGGAGATCAAAGTGATGACAGACAGAACATATATCTCATTTAACATTTAGAGATAAAATTTAGAATTGCATGCACGTGGGTTAAAACACACCAGCTATGTCATCATGGGCCAGAAGACAAGCTATCGACAAGCTTGTTGGTGGATTATTTATGCTTAATAAGTAAATCCCCTATCTCTAAAATGAAAATATAATACCTATTTCATAGATATATTTTAATAATTAATGATGTAAAACATAAATGCTTAGCACTATATCTACCAGATAGAAGGTTCTCAATAAATGCGCATTTCAGTCATGCTTTAATTATTTTCTTAAAACACACGAGACTTTTGATACAGAGGACAATTGTGAAGCATAAATTAATCTATTTGATTCTAGAAATTCCTATCAAAGAATACGAAACATCAGGTATTTGGTTAAAGTTAAGTTATGCATATTTCAATTCTTCCTCATCTTTTGTCTTAACCTTTTATCTATCAATACTGTAATCTAGGAACAGGATTCTAATACATTTTCTGTCTCAGCCCACAATGTAACCTATTCAACTAATCTGGATTTCTCATAGATTTCAAATTGCCCTGCCATTTCCTACCTCTCTTCTTTCATGCCTGCTTTTTGTCCTGATGAGATTGCACCATCATTGCCAGACTTCCAAGTTTGCATTTGCCACTTAATACTAAGTTCTAATACCACCTCTTTATTGACTCTTGACTTCACCAAGAGAGCTGGTAATTGTGAACTAAACATTCCTCTTGATCACAAATTTAAAATATCTATTTTAGCAATTATTGCCTCCTAATTATTTACTTTCTTATCTATTTCTCTTACTAAGCTGAGAGATTATTAACAAAATTGCTGAACATTACTTCACTTCTTATAACAATGAATTTTTCAGCAAGGTTGACACAGTCAAAAATATTTACTGAAGAGATTGAAAAAAAAGAATGAATGATAGTTTATTAGCATTTGATTTTATTGCTTTCTCGTATAAATAGCTACATATTGTTCACAACATTTATATTCAAAACACTCTTATTTGACAATTTCCACACACACACACAAAAAGTTAAAATGACATTACATACCAGGCAACCTTGAGCTTTGGAACAGAATAGTCAGTAATGGTTTTTAAGGGGTTGGTTTACCCATTGAGGTGTCCTAATATTTGCTTGTTAACTTACATGAGTAATTGCAGATATTTTGTTGGCACAAAAGCCGTTGTCACTACATATTAAGAAACTATGTATAGATGAGACAATATTAACACGTAGAACCATAGATTTTTGCTAAGGTGATAGATAAAACTGATCATTGATCTGACGGGATTTAATAAGGTAAAACTTTGTGATCAAGTTATTATTTGCATAGACTAGATGCATTCTAACTTGGATGTGCATATTTTGTAAAATAGAATACATATTACTTACTAAAGCAGAACAAATATAGAATATGTAATGAAATGTTTTTGAAACTATATTTCAGGTTAAAATTAACTCTAAAATTTATTTGATTTTCTTAGTTCACAAAAATGTATAGTTGCATAAATCCTAATTTAGATAATAATTTTTAGAATATTAAGGCATGGAACTCTGAAGATAATATATTAATAATGTTTTTAATGTAAAGCATTCTGTTTTTATGATAGATAAATAAATGATAGATGTATGGATTCATTCTCTTCTTGTCCTATAATAATAAGTTATCTTGAGGCAGCTAGACTTTTGTAATTCAAGTTTACAGTCTATACCTTAAATTGAAAAGCCACTGTGGAAATTAATTAGTTTCAAATAATATTACAAATAATAATTTAAAAGTTGAAAAATATTAATGTGTGAAGATAACGCAAAACATTGTTGAGAAAGCAGCTTGTCCTACTTTTCAAATGTTGCTTTAAATCTTTAATTTTTGAATGTTTCAATTAACAATGGGAACACAGATAGTTCAGTGTCTTTTTAGCTAAACGATGATACATCATACTTGATTTAGTTGTAGTGATAATGGTCAACCTTTTGGTAATGAGTACTGTATATTTTGGGATGAGTACGGTATACATATCTTGTTTGTTAATAACAAGACAATTAGTCCATATAAAGTTTGACAAATTAAGATATTCTATATTTATTCAAAGAATATAAAAAGCCACATGGTAGAGTTCATAGTATATTAAAATTTAGAAAAAATATTTCCACATTTTAATATAAATCTCCCTCGGAGCATGGTCTTAGAACACGCAGATCTTACAGGTTGTTTAGGTATCCTCATCTCTAGCACGGCTGCGTGAATATAGCCCTTTAAAGAGCAGCCCGTGCTCTTTGTAGACCTTCCTTGTTCACTTTATTGGAACTAATTTCACCTATATTTGTTGCAACCTTTACAGAGCGAAGTCTGAAAAATTAATAAAATTTTAAAAATCCTTAGTGAAAATGTTATTGAATCAGGAGACCTCTTCAGTGGAAGGAGAGATAAAAATATGAAGAATAAAATGAAAAACTGCTATTGAAAAATACCTTAAGTAATATTTCAGTAGGAAAAAAACTCAATAAACCATAATGTTTTGACTAAAACTTCAGGTTGCAAATAGCCTTGATATTCTGAGATAATGTGTCCTTGTTTAGGATCAAACTGAAGGATTACTTTGCTGTAGGGTTCAAAGATGCCTCAGAGCACAGCATTTTTGGCAGAAGGAAATGAATAATTTTCTTTTAGACTCAGGATTTAAACTTTTGCTTTTCTCTTCCTACAAGGCCTTTGTAAAATATGCATGGTATCTTAAGAGATTACTTTATATACATTTATTATGTATGCACAATTCTTAGAAATTGGAATTTTCCTTTGTACTTCAATGCATTTAAATACAAAAATATACAATAAAATGCATAGAGCATGAAATGATTTTCTATATTTAGAGTGTTGGTAACATTCCATTGTTTAATATAATAAAAGTCTTTTCTATCAGAAAAAGGGAATATTAAAGCAATTATTGTTTGACACTCAAGTATGAACTGACTGTTGCAGTTAGTGTCAGGAGTTTAAGAAAATCAATACACTAAACCTTTAATTTATTAACACCTACTTTTATAGTGACCCATATACTCCTCCTTGTTCTTTTCCCCTCCTCCTCTTTCCTCTCCCTCCTCCTCCTACTCCTTTCTTATCAACTTAATCTAGATGCAATCTGCATAAGAAATAACGAATTTTAATATTTGATAGTACAGTTTAGTACACTTTACAAAGTGAATACATCTGTGTAACCAACACCAAAATCTAGATATAAAATACTTTCATTATCCCCCAAAGTTCCCTCATGTCCTTTTGGTGCCATATCCACAAAATTGGTCCAATAGATTTATTTGCATATTTCAGAATTTTATAGGGATGAAATTATATAGTGTGTATAATTTTGTGACTTTCACTTAATACAATGGTTTTGAAATTTATCCATGGTTTAGTGTGTATTATTTTTATTGCTAAGTAATATTTCATTAAATGGATATACCCCAGTGTGTATCTATCCACTTGTTGATGGACATTTGGGTTGTTCCTTTTTGCACTTTTTGAAAAAGCTTCTAAGAATTTGTGAGTGGATAAGAAACTGCCACACTGTCTTACAAAAGTGGTGTTATCATAGTACATGTCCTATAGCAGTGGATATGTGTTCTGATTTCTCCCCTCATCCTTGTAAAATTTGGTGTTTTCACCATTCCATTTAACCATTCTAGTTGATATATAATAGTATCACATTGTGGTTTGAATTTAAGTTTCCTGATAATTATATGGAGTTTCCTTTCATGTGTTTATTTGCCATTCATATATCTTATACATGTTTTTTTGTGAACTATTTTAGTCTACTTTAACTATTTTTAATTGAGTTGTTTGTTACCTTATTATTATTTCCTCTATATATCCACATACTTAGGAGGAATGCTGAATTTACAACTAGAATAGTTCATTTGTCTACTCATAATTTCAGTTCAATTAGAATGGACTTCAAGTGTTTTGATGATGTTACAGGTGGAAACATATTGACAGTTTTCACCGCTTTTGAAAAGTTGACCCTTTATCATTATGAAATGCTCCTTGTCATGAGTTGAATTGTGTACTTCCAAGAAGATATATTGAAGTTGTAATTCCCAGGACCTCAGAATGTACCCTTATTTGGAAACAGGGTCTTTACAGGGGTTATCACATTAAAAGGAGGTAATTAGGGCAGGTCTTACTCCAACAGGACTAATCATCCTTACAAAAAGGTGAAATTTGTACATAGAAAGAGACACATACAGAGGAAGATGATATGGAGGCATTGAGAGAATGTCATTTGAAGATTGGCGTTATGCTATCACAAGTCAAGGGGTGCCAAAAATTGGCAGCAAACTGCCAGAAGCTAGGAGAGAGTCATGGAACAGATTTTCCCTCACATCCCTCCAAAGGAACCAATTCTGCTGAAACCTGGATTTCAGACTTCTAGACTCCCAAAGTGTGAAACAATAGATGTCTGTTGTTTAAGCCATCTAGTGTGTGGCATTTTGTTAGGAAACTCTTAGGAAACTAACAAACCTTCTATATATCTGGCAGCATTCTTTGTTCTGAATTCTCTTTTGTCTTATATTAATATAATAACTCTAGTGTGAGATTATTTTTGCATAGAATATCTTTGCCCATCCTTTTACTTGAAGATCTGTTTCCTTATATTTAATTTTTTTTCTTATGGATAACAGAGATATGTTTTACTTATTTGAGCAGACTGCAATTTTCTGCCTTTGAGTGTTGAAATAATTTACATTTAATACAATTTCGATATGGTTTCAGTTAAGCCTGCCACATTGCTTTTTTGTTTTCTATTTGTCCTATCTATTCTTTGTCTCTCTTTTTCATTTCTTTTCATATCTTATTTTGGACTAGTTTTATTTGTATTTCACTTTATCTCCCTTATTTGAGTATTAACTCACTCAATTTTGACTACGGTCATGTATATACATTTTTTATTTATCACACCCGATTTTCAAACAATATTATAGCACCGTGTATATAATGCAATGAATGCAAAACTTATCATGTCCTGGACTCCTTTTATCCTCTGTTCTCCAACCACACTGAACTTGTTGAGTCCCTTGAATGTACAGGGCTTCTTCCCACATAAGTGCATTCATGTGTGTTGTACTCTTTGCCTCCATACATCTCTCCTGCACACATATATAGTTAACGCTTGGATTAATTATGTTTACTGATACTGTTACCCAGAATATTTCAGTTAGAGGTGATGATGATACATGTGTATTTGTTGTTGTTATTGTTTTCATTCCTTGGAATTATATTAACATGCCAAAAGAAAAAACAGTAACTGTTTTATTGAAGGACACATCTAAACTTTTCTTCTTCCTACTGAATAAGAACATGTTTTTAAATATTAGAGTGGATTTAACTAATCCACCAAAATTTTGAGAGCAATTTAAATTAATAGCTCTTAAATTAGATAGAATCCCTGTAAATATCTATCAACTATCTTCCAAGAATGTGTGTGTGTGTGTGTGTGTGTGTGTGTGTGTGTGTGTGTGTGTGTGTGTTTCAGGTAGCCTCTAAATTACATTTATTCCCAACCTAGGTGACCACATCCTGGAGCATCTATATTCTTTTTCTTTTCATTTTCATAAAGACTGTGTAAGCAAGTGGTTTCTTCTTCATGACCTACCATTTCTTTTCCTGAGGTAAAGGTTTAAGAGAAGAGGAAAAAATACCTAAAGAAACTCTATTTTCCTAAGTATATTATTTTCCTTTAATTTTCATAAATACTGGACCATAAGAAACTGATACATACTAGGATATTTAGTATTTTACTATGTGATTGGAATTTTGTGATATATAATTATTGTTCTTAATTGTTTATAATGGATAAATGTGTAACATATTCTCACATGTGCCAAAAATGTTTCTCTATATAAATATCTTTAAAACATTGAATTTTTTAAATAAAAAAAAGGAGTTTGACAGAGACTCCTACTAATCTTTCATCCTTCATTCTTCCCTTCACTTCCTCATTTTACAATACAACCCCCTTCAAAATTAAGTAGGTTACATGGACACCAAAATTGAGACTACATTTCACTAGCAGCTAAATAAGACCAAATGACTAATTTATGGCCAATGGATTGTGAAAGGATTTGAAGAATGTAATTTCTCAATCATGCCCTTAAAATGATTTGATGTCTGCTTCTTTCACTTTCTTTATGCTTCCCATGGGCTGGAATACAGCAATAGAATATCAAAATTTACGGTGCAAAGGAAAACTATAACTTAGTGGCTGCCGTACAAAAATATACGGGGCCCATGGATGACGTCGTGGAACTAAGCCACCAACCTCCCTGAGCTCCTGATCTTCATCTAGTTCGTTACATAAGAGAGCAAGACTTGTGATTTCACCATGTAATGGTGGTTACCTTTATTACTACAGATGTGCCTATTCTATTACTTATCTCATATTCAACTTTTCATTTGTAAAAAGCTGGAAATCAAAATGCCAACTACTCAATATTTCAAACACCAGATGAACATATCTTTCGTACAAATCACTTCTTTTCATTCCTTAGTTTGCTATTTTAGTATATATTTTGTCAAACCCTTCTTGCTGCAACTGCTAAAAAGTATAGGTAAAACATAATAGTATAGTTCAGTATTCATTTTTTATATTAAAAATAATTATTATAGTACAATATTTTACTCTTCTGAGATTTTTTTCTTAGTGAGAAGTGAGGTGTACTTTTTGTTATTTTTGTCATTTTATTTTTGTACTTCTGACTATAATTATAAACTAAAACTGTCAGGATGAATTATGAATTGGATTTGGTTGTTCCAAAAGCTATTTTTTAAAAAGAAAAGTTAAATAATTGTACTTTATTTGTGGGCAGAGAATTTATAATTTAATTTAATTTATACATTTAAGAGTCACCACCAATATGATTTAAGCATTTTGCAAGTATATTTTATTACAAATATAAATTTATATTTTGTTTTGTCAAAAGATAAAATTACATATAGTCATACACATATCTAAATTTTTCCTCTGTATATATTGATCAATGTGAATATTTTATAAAAATAAAAGTTTAAAATGATATATTTTCCATTTAAGCACATTGCTCTTAAAAATATGTCATATAGTTGAAGGAACCTGAGATTTGTAAGTAGTCCCATTGTATTGTTTTCTATTATTTTGTGAATCAGTAAAAACTTTTATTGTAAAATGGTAATATCATGATATACATTTATTTGTGAAATAAAGTACCTATTTCATTATCTCTTTTACCTTTCCTTTCTTGCCACGGTCATATAGCATGCCTCTGAAGACAGCTACATCCACAGAAGCTGTTCAAGTAATTTAATGCTGGTTTTATCAGCCCCTACCTCACATATTTTCACAAGGATTAATAAAAGCATGCTCATTCCTCAAAGGGTGATAAAATCTGTGTCTCTTATAATGATTTATATTTTCATGGAGAACACAAACGTAGCTTTAGAAAAACATAGCAATCAATGTAGAAGTTGGTTTTTAATAAGATAATAAGTATATATGTCACCAGTTCATCTGGCTTGATTGAGCAACTGGGTAAAACGCATCTAGCCATTTTTCTTTTCAGGTTTATTTAGTTAAAAAATATTGTCTGCATGTTTTATCAACTGGGAAACTAAATGACCATATAAAGCATGGAAGTTGCAGTCCTTCTATTGTCCTCAATAATGTGGAGTTTTCTTGTATTTTTTTCTAATATTCATATAAATTAACTTTTCAAGTTAAAAATTGAATTAATTAACGTGAAAACATTTAATAAGCTGTAAAGCATGTAACATAATTTTGTGATAGTTGATACAAATTATCTCCCTTCTAATTTCTGTACATTATACTGCAGCTCTACAATGTATAACTGCAATATTAAACATGAAGTATAATACATATTTTCCCAAGCTACTCAAACTTAAGAGATATATAGTAAAGTTTTAATAAAGGTAAAAATACTATTTTTAACTCAACCTTCTCCAGTGTAGTTTTAGAAATCTAATTCCCACCTCAAGTTCTTTTCATGTTGCTAACAAAATCCTTTCTGTCTCTTAAAAAGAGAGTTTATTTTATTAGGTCTATCAGTTTTATTAAAATGAATTTACAGGCAGTCTTTTCTGTATGTAATTCAGACATCTTGCATGTATTTACATTTTTTATGTGTTGAAATCTCAGAACCCCATTCCAAAACACTAATACATGAAAAACTGACTCCAACATTTTCTTGAATGTACACAAAAATAAACAGAGCCAAATTCTTAATTTTCCACCTTAGTAAGGCTTTTCTCACAGTCTAACAAGTCTCAGTAAATAGCAACTTATTTCTTCTCTGTTACCCCAAAAGAAACAACAACCAACACAAATGCCACAAAGTTGGACTCATTCTCGTTTCCTCTCTGTTTCATTCAAAGGATCAACAACTACCCCTACCCGTAGCTCTTTGAAAATATCTCCTCTGACTCATTTCCACTTTGCAATGTCTACCCTGGAATAGTTAATGCAAGAATTTTCTGACAGGTCTCTCCTTTTCCAACTTTGTCCCACCAGTTTCTCTTTAATGCGGAAGCGAGGATGGATCTTTGTCTAAATGTTGAAAGACATCACTCCTGATCAAAACATACAGTAGTTTAAGCCTCTACAATGGCTTTGCATCTCTTTCAGAGTAAAACCTAAAGTTCCTAAAAGCCTTAAAAATCTAGGCTTTTCGTTACTCCAGGGACTTTCCTTTCCCTCTCACAGCAAACATGCCTTCACCCAAGGGCCTTAGCATTTTGCTCTTTTTAGAATTCTTTTCCTCTAAAGATGTTTATAACTCATGCCTCAACTTTCTTCAGGTCCTGCTCAAATATAAGCTTTCCAGATAATTTTCTCATAAGACTCATAAGCAATATTCCACTCCTTATATCCCCTTATTCTACTTTACCTATTTTCATAGCACATCTCATCACCTCATTTTATACAGATATAATACATATGATTTAATATTATATAATTACATATATATATTACCCTTTGTCTCCCAAACACCAGAATGTAATCTTTACAACAATTAGGACTTTGTTCACATAGATTTTATTTCTTATGAATTCCTAGAGCCTTGAATGTTGCTTAGAACAAACAGGAATTTGATAAACATCAGTTGAATATATTAACTACAGAAAAATAGTCTTTACTTGAACCATCTTCAAAATCATCACCTTATCTCTCTTCTGAGGATGTATATACAGCACACTTTTGAGAATATGTACATGTGTGACTGAGTCAAAATTAACACAGTAGCTAAAACCTGTATCTCTCCTCTTTTAAACGTATTTCTACTTTCCATTTGCTTCCTCTATTTCTGTGACTCCCAGTAACTCATTAACTTACAATTGCAGTTCAAAAAAAAATCCTCTTCAACACACGTCAACTGCTGTTGCCAAGATTGCAAATATTTCATTCTTGCTAAATTCAATAAATATTTCAGTTCTTATTTGACTTGCTGGTGACATTCAATGCTATTAACCACAACATTCACATAACACCAAACTCTCTTTTTCCCGCTTCTGCCCTTTTTTGGCTGATACTTGTCAGTACCCTTTGAAAGTTCTTCTTCTGTTCTCTGGCTTTATATTTTATTCTGAAGTAGATAATGCGTTGTATATTTATATTTCAAAATAGATTTTTGAATAGTTTGAATGTTGAAGAAAAAAAGTAGCAAGTATTTTTCTTTGAATCACTATTTACTATAGAAGAGAATATAATTTATAAATGTCAAATACTATTTTATTAGAAAATATGAAGAATGTAATATTTTTGAAGAACCTTTATCTAACTGTATATATATATATACATATATATATATAGCTATAACTGGAAGAATGTATAGAATCTAATCAGAAGTATTGGGTTGGTCAAAAAGTGCCTTTGGTTTTTAAGTAAAAATAAAGGACACATTTTTCATTTTCACCAAGAACTTTATTGAACAACGTATTCATCCTTTTGTTCCATGACCTTTTGCCATTTTTCAGGCAACTTCATAATTCTATCTTCCCAAAACATTTTATCTTTTTGAGCAAAGAACTGTTCCAGGTGCCTTTCACAGTCTTCCAGGGAATTGAAATTTTTTTCCATTAAGAGAATTTTGTAAAGACCGAAATCAATGGAAATCCAAAGGTGCAATGTCTGGTGAATACAGTGGATGAATCAGAACTTCCCAGCCAAGTTGTAAGTTATATGCAGTCTTGCGTTATCCTGATGGAAGATTAATGTGTTTTCTGTTGACATATTCCAGATGCTTTTCATCAAGTGCTGCTTTCAGTTGGTCTAATTGGGAGCAGTACTTGTTGGAATTGTTTGGTTTTCCAGAAGGAGTTCATAATAGAGGATTCCCTTCCAATCCCACCATATACACAACATCACCTGCTTTGGATGAAGACCGGCCTTTGGTGTGGTTGGTGGTGGTTCATTTCACTTGCCCCACGATCTATTCCATTCCACATTATTGTACAGTATTTGCTTTTCATCACCCGTCACAATTTGTTTTAAAAATGGAATGTTTTCATTGCATTTCAGTAGAGAATCACATGTGGAAATATGGTCAAGAAAGTTTTCTTCGCTTAGCTTATGTGGAACCCAAACATCAAAAAGATTCACATAGCCAAGCTGGTGCAAATGATTTTCAACGCTTGATTTGGATATTTTGAGTATGTTGGCTATCTCCCACGTGGTGTAACGTTGATTGTTCTCAGTGAAGGTCTCGATCTGATTGCTATCAACTTCAGCTGGTCTACTCGACCGTGGAGCATTGTCCAGAAAGAAATTTCCAGCATGAAACTTCGCAAACCACTTTTGACACGTTCAATCAGTCACAACACCTTCTCCATACACCTCACAAATCTTTTGTTTGCGTTTCAGTTGCATTTTTACCTTTCTTGAAATAATAAAGAATAGGCTGAAAATGTTGCTTTTTTTCTTCCATCTTCTATATTAAGATGGCTACACAAATCATCACCAATTTTGATAAGTCTTTTTTTAAATGCATGCTGATATGACAGCTGTCACATACAATCTAACAAAATTGCTTTGAATGAAGTTAAAGACAATTAAGTGCTACTAGAGCCATCTTACAGAAAAAAACGAATGAACCTTTTGGCCAACCCAATACATAAAAGTATTATTTACCAAAATAACAACATAATTTCATATGAAAACTCTCAGTGGTTAAAAATAATGTTAAATCTAACATAAGGATGTTGGTTTAATGAAATCAAATGTAAATCCCATAATCATGTAAAACATGAGCAATTAAAAATATCTGGTAGCAAAATATGTTATTGCTACATTAATAAAGAAAAATAATCATAACTTTCTAAAATTTGATATTTGAAAAATCTTGAAAAACATATTTTTTTTACCAAAATGCAAGTGATGAACAGCATAAATGTAAGTCTTTCTGTGGAGTAAATATTTGAGACCTCGATTGTTTTTTCATATTATAATCTAATTATTTGATACTTTATATTAATATTTGCTCCCCATATATAAGGATATCTGGGATGGTAGTTGGGAGAATAAATTGCATGAAAAATGGATGCCCTCTAAAAATAGAAATCTATACATTTTTGTGCATGAAAACATGTCAGTTTCATTCTTTGAAGGATAACTATTTGACCACTTACCTCCAATAAAATGTCAAAATTAACTAAATTTTGGCTTTTCCTGAATAAACACCCATAATAGAAAATCTTTATAGGAGGTTCTCCCCTTCATTTCTCTTGTACAAAACTCCAAATTCTGGCATCACTTTCAGTTCATCATGAGTCCCAGAATTCTTACTTCATGAATAAAAACTTTCCTGTATCTGAAACAACTTACTGAATATTCCCCATATTTTCATGTCTTAATTAAAAACGTGGCCCAGCTATAAGGTGACATTATCTTTTGCAGTTTGTTTAGATATAAAATATTTATTCTTACTGATCCTCTATATGAAGGGAAGTAAACTTAGCATCTTTTTAACTCATCAATTTTAGCTCCAGACAATAATTATCTCACTATTTAAAACATTACTCATCGTTTTAGTTCATTTTTTCTATAGTGCTCTCTACCACTCCTCATTGCTATATTCTATAAATTGACCAAACACACATTTTCATTCATTGATATCTGGTTCTTGACTCATAGTCTCTCTATGCTGACCAGTCATATAACAATCTGTCCTCTCAGCTCTCTAGTCAAGATTCTGTGATTAAGATTCAAAGAGTCAAAAGTCCTCTTCTGCACTCTTTATTTGTTGCCATCCCCATGGTCACATCCCAGAATTTACCACTGATCAATACTGTCTAAGCTCTGATATCTCTAAAGTAGCTGTCACACTATCTGAGCAGAACCTGCCATCCCTCCTGCTTCCATACTTAACTATCCCCATGTGAACTGAACTTCCAAGTTAATGCATTGTTCCCCTGATCTCATTCAGCTAAGGATCCACAGTCAGCCTGAACGCATCCTTTGATGACCTACTAAATGTCCTTAGCTTTATATCTTTTTAGTACTCCTACAAAGCAAAACTCTAATCCTAGATCAGTATTCCTGGTTTTCCTGATTCTTTTTTTTTTTTTTAATTGAAGTATAGTTGATTTACAATGTTGTGTTAGTTTCAGGTGTACAGCAAAGTGATTCAGTTATACATATATATCTATATTCTTTTTCAGATTCTTTTCCCGTATAGATTATTACAAGATATTGAGTATAGTTCCCTGTGCTATACAGTAGGTCCTTGTTGGTTATCTATTTTACATATAGTAGTGTGCATATGTTAATCCCAAACTCCTAATTTATCCTTCCCCCCAGCCCTTTGCCCTTTGGTAACCATAAGCTTGTTTTCTATGTCTGTGAGCCTCTGTTTTGTAAACGAGTTCATTATTTCCCTATTCTATTTTGAACTTCTTACACTCCTAACCAAACATCTGACATCCTTATTTTCTCTCCAATCTCAGCTGATGATCTCCTTATCTAGTTAATATTAAGGAAAATAAAGTCAGGAAAAAGGCATTAGAACAGAACCCCTTTAACTTTCTACCACCAAGTAAACAAACTACAAATAAATTGCATTGATCTTTTCTTACTTCTCCCTTAAGTGAATTCTACTGGGTAAGATTACAATAGAGTTTCCTGAATATCTTCAT
The DNA here is from genome assembly GCF_028564815.1 of Eubalaena glacialis. Classification (NCBI taxonomy): domain Eukaryota; kingdom Metazoa; phylum Chordata; class Mammalia; order Artiodactyla; family Balaenidae; genus Eubalaena; species Eubalaena glacialis. The sequence continues at coordinate 7,273,182 of NC_083718.1, read as the reverse complement.
CATCTTTGGGCAATGCCCTTTAATTTTTCTCTGCAGGCTTCCCTTTCTATCCAGCCATTATTCGTTGGAGTTCTTCAGTAATCTCTTATGTGTATATTCTCTTCTCACTTTATATGTCATCTTCAGGTGACTGTTTTGACTCCTGTGACCCCAGTTGTCTCTAGTCTTGACCACCCTTTTCACCCTCAGATTTACATATAATCTAATTATTGTAATTAGATACAATTAGATATTGTAATATTGTACCCAGATATCTCAACTTGGGTCGCCATTGAGCATCTCATATTTACCAGATTCATAAATGATATAAACGTCTCTTTCCCAAATTTGCTCATTTCTTAGTCTTCCCTATCTCAGTGCACAGTACAACTAACCATCTTTATCCCAAAAAGAAAAGAAAAAAAAAAGCAGCCACATTTTTCAAAATCTAATTCTTTCTAAATCCAAGTAGTCAATCAGTCTCTAAACTTGATCAGTCCAACTCTACATATATGTCACTTGCTTCTCTCATTCTCTCTATTCCCACTGTCACTACTGCAGTCCGTGTCAGAACCATCCTTTTTACTAGACTATTGAAGTAAGTTTCTTTCTGGTCTCTCAACTCAATTACTAACCAATGTCAACAGTTTTACACTAAAACTAGAGGGACATCATTTTAAAAGTCAAATTATATCATTGAACTCTATTACTTAAATGTGTTTTGTTTCATGTGATCCTTAGGATGGTGTTCAGACTCTTTACAACGATCCATAATACCCTGCATGATTTTGTACATTTGTTGATGCCCGGTCTTATCTGTAGCCGCAATTCCTCAAGCTGTTTTCACTTTAGCAATATGAAACTACGTTTGGTTTTTGAAGATTATGCTCTGTCCTGCTTTAGAACCTTCACGACACTACTTTTGCTCTCTTTCTTCTCCTTCATTATGTTACCTAATTCCTATTAGTCTTTTACATCTCATCTAAATGCTGCTGCTCCAGACCAGGCTCATTCACTCATTTAGTTGCTGCACTGTCTCTCTGCATCTCTCTTTTTATTATGCTTATTGTGCTTAAGTTATTTGCTTTTCTTACAGATGGCAAATACCTTTTTGGGCAGGAATGTGCTTGCCTTATTCATATCATTATCTCTGGCATTTGTTACAGTATAATATTGTTGTCTAGTGCGTTTCTTGAAATAATGCCTAATTTTCCTTGTCTGCTGGCATTTTATTTTTTTGTGGGATGTGTGTGTGTGTGTGTGTGTGTAGTTTAGTGTATGTGGATATTATTTCATTTTCCTTTTTCCCTTGTACTAGAATTTTAGCAAATGGTGGTCTAATTTAGCTTCCTGGGTAAGGCCACGTATATCCTCTTGTTTCTAATAATTTTCCTATGATTTACATTCAGGGGGAAAGCATTTAAACCACCCATTTGAAATGTTTATTGTTTGAAGTAAATTCTTAGTAAGAACTTCATCCTCATCTTTCTTTGTGTTTACTTAAACATACCAGGTGCTAAATAAATTTAATTTGTAAATAATTCAATAATTAGGATATTATCTTGACTGGTTTGCTAAACTGTATTTCCTCTGCCTCTGTAGGCCTACTTTATAATGCCAGATAAATATACATATACACTGATATTGAGAAAATGAAATGTTGACATAAATTCTGTGGCACTGAAACCGAGCAGGACCCTGCGGGGCTCCAGGGCATGGAAGCTTTTCGGTCCCCAGTTTCTTGTTTGTAGGGAAAAGACTCCAGCCTCGTGACCTTCCCTGAGTTCAAAGGGCAGATTCAAACAGTTACTAATCAGGGAAGGGATAGGTGCAGAGACAAGGGAGGAGCAGCCAGGAAACAACAGTGCAGCCTTGGGACAGAGTCCTGGTTTCACCTGAAGGGATACACATAACAATATCTTTGAGCTCTTTACAGAATTAAACCCCCAACAAATGGAAGATGTTAGCATTCTTCATTCCAGAGAAGATCACAGTTTGATGACCTCCAGAAGCTCATCAGGAGACCACCTGATGCCAGATTAAAGGAGTGCTGGCCCTGTACACACCCTAATCCTTATCAGCAACCCCACCCTTGACCCATTGCTATAAAACTCCTCACCAAATCCTCCCGTGTTGGGACACACAGTTTTGAGAGGCATGAGCCTGCTGTGTCCCCCTTTGCCTGGAAAAGCAATAAAACTATTCTTTTCTACTTCACCCAAAACTCTATCTCTGAAATTCAATTTGGCACTGGTGCACAGAGGCTGAGTTTTCAGCATCAACATGATGTGCACTAAATTGCACGTAACAGCAAAATCCGGTGATCTTTAATTCACCTGTAGTTTGTCCTGATAATATGTGTGTGGCCAGGACAGTATATTTGACCTCATGTTAGGTGGAACAGCTACATTCATAAGCTCCTATGAAGCAAATGGACCAACTATTTCCCACCTATTTAAGTCATCTTTAAATAGATATAACTAAAATATGTTGTTCCCTTAGATATTATGAATTCTTTTAAGGGTGATCTACAGAACCATTTAAACTATTATATATTTTCTTATAAAAAGAATAATAATTTGTATTCTTATAGCATTGTTAATTCCTTAAACTTTAAATTATTAAATTAATTAAATAGCAAATCCAAAACAAATGATTGGTTTTAATTCTCCTCATTTTATATGCGAAAATGACTGAGCCTAAAAATTATTATTTATATACTTTTCTAACCAAGTTTTTAATTAAAATAAGTTTTATGAATTTACAGTATGAAGTTAAGTATATTAAAATGTGATATTTTAATGTAAAATTTAAACTATAACCTGTGCTCATAAGACAAATGCAAGATATTTAGAACAAAATATAATTTGAGTTTAGCTATTGAGCTACCAATGAATAAAACGTGAATTTCATTGCTGGAGTGCTGTCCTAACTGAATAAGTTAGTGCATCTTTAAGTCAGCAGAATGCTGGTACCTGTTTTGCTGTAGCATAACATCTGACCTTGCTCAGCTGCAGGCAATAAGACACTTTCAGATTCAGAGTCAGTCCTGCCCAGTCACTGAATATTTTGTTTCAAGCACTCACTAGTTAGTGGAATATGACATTTTTGATATTCACTGAAGCCCAATATCTGATTTGAGATAAGAACTGAGAACTCCTTGCCATGAAGCCAAATTCTTGTTCACACTTCTGCATTATTTTCCTAATCCACAGGAATAGATTTCAGTCTTTGTTTCTTGATTTTTAATTTTTTTCTTAAGGTAATCCACTTATGGGATCTCCTCTGAATCACTTTTTATCTGGCTATAACCTTTCTACCTACAACCTGCACATTCTTCTCTTTGTGAATATATTCCAAAGTATTAGGACCATCTAGAATGAAGATAGTGTTTCTGGATTAATTCTGAATATAAGTGCTTACTAAAGCTCTTCTGGCCAAGACTGGCAAACTCCACACCATTTCCCTTTCCTTTTGAATCTATAGCTAGTTGATATTTCCCAGCCTTACTATGGCAGGTAATATAGTTCTAGTCAATGGATATGGGTGTATGTGATATACGTCTGTGTAGTCTGGGCACAGAAATATTCCTATGTAGTGACCACTCTCTTCCACATGCACTGGCTAGATGTAAACACACACAGTAACCTTGGATTTTAAGTAAGAAATATCAAGCCTGTCATTTTACGTTATTGTGATTTCAGTTCTAGGTATTTTTGCCGTAAGATTTTTTGCCATAAGCAGTTTCTCTGCAAGCAGTTTTGCCACACAAATAATTGTAAGATAATTTTGCCCTAAAAGATAAAATAATGAAAATAAAAGAAATACATTGGAAAGAATATACAGAAACAGGAAAGATTAATTAAAAATGTTTAAAGATTTTTATTGTGGAAAATGAAAATGCAAGAAGTATTTGAACACATTTAAAATGTGTGTAGAATTTGTGCCAAATCGAATCTTGGAGACAGAGTTTTGGGTGAAGTAGAAAAGAACAGCTCTATTGCTTTGCCAGGCAAAGGGGGACACACTGGGTTCCTGCCCTCAAAAACTATACGTCCCAACCCGGGAGGATGTGATGAGGAGTTTTATAGCAATAGTTCAAGGGTGAGGTTGCTGACAAGATTAGGATGTGTGCAGGGTCTCCTAATTTTGATGACCTTCTCTGGTCCCTTTAATCTCGCCTCAGGTGATTTTTTGGCTGCTCCTCCCTTGATTAGCTACTGTTCACATCTGCCCTTTGGAACTGAGGAAAGGTCATGGAGGCTGGAGTCTTGGGTACAAGAAATGGGGGACAAAAAGGCTTCCATGCCCAGGAGCCCCACAGTGTCCTTCTCAGTTTCAGAATCATGGCAATAATACCCAAATAACTGATTTTATTCTGTGGATTGTACCTAAGCACTTATCTTTAGAGACTTTCCTTCATAATATTATACATTTATTTTTGCTTTTTGTTTCCTCTCCTCATTCGGTGTTGCACTTTTTCTTTTGTGCTAAAATTCCTTTCTTCATTAAGACAAGTATCAGTTTCCAAACACTAGGATGCATATCTGTAACTGAGCTTTGTATTGTGCAGTGAAAGTCTTCTACACTGCTGTGTGTTCTAGGCATACTGTCACATGTCCATTGATAGCTGTTCCAAAGCTGTGTGGGGAGTGTGGGTTCAACTCTCTGGACAGAGCTCTTGGCTTTTTCTCCTCCAATGTAGCATGTTTCAAAGTGAGAAACTAACACTTGGGGCAAATCATCATCATCTGTCAGATGGATAAAGTCATCAATAAAGTTGCTGACTGGAAGAAATGCTAAAACATTTCTTGTAATGCATTTAATTTTTGTGTTAAACTCAGCATCTGTTTGATAGCCCAACTTCTGTCCAGTATCAATGATTTTGTGGTAAATATTTTTTGCCATATGAAACAAACAGCCAGTTAGAGTTGTATTTGGATATAGCTTAGAGAAAGGGATGATATTCTTTTTCTCAAAGTTGATCACTGAGGATTCAGATCTCATGCTGGACATAAGTTCTTTATTTTAAAAAAACCCACAAATCTGCTGTAAATCTCTTCACATTTTCCTGGAAGCAAAACAAACTAACGAGGGATGCCGCTATTTCTTATCAATATATGTAACATATATAACTGGTAGAACATATCTGAACTACCTTTAAATGTTCCATCACATGCCCAGTCTTTATATGTCACCAAATCATCTAAGCCAGATTCTGTGCCAAATACCAAAATTCTGTCTACATCACATTCTCCACTATCAAATAGCAAAAGATTTTCATCATTTTCAAGAAACTTATACTCTTCAGGAATCACTTAACTGTTTCTTTGTTGGGAATAGGAGGAGCTTAATTCTTCTTTTGCTTCCAGCTGCTAATATTGAGTGATAGATTTGGTAAAGACAGCACTGGAGAGCAAACTGTTGTTATCAAAATTAGCTAAGGAATTAATAATGAATGCTCTCAAAGACTGTTGTGAATTTTATATTTGCCATAGCTTGGTCAGCTTTTGGTTTTGATGGGTGGAAGGGAATGACTGTAATCACCAGAGGATTTGCAAACTGATATGTTATCATTTTCTAGTACAGTGTGCAATCTGGCTTTACACTCCCTAATTTCATACTTCCAGTAAGTTTTTTTATCACCTTACCTTCTAACAAATTGATATACATAGTTGTTATCATGCACTATTTCAAGAATGCATGTCTACTCATCACTGTATAGACCACTAAGATTTATATAATGCAAAAACGGGAATATTTCATCAACAAAGAAATGAAACCAGTGTCAACCAATTGAAACCAAACTATCAAGCCAAACTCTCAATTACTTATTTTATTTTTAAGGTAATATTGCCTGGTGGCTGACTAGTTGTGCAGCAAACTGTTTGTGGTGAAAACAGTTTCCAGTGGAAAACATTGTAGCAAAATGTTTCCAGTGAAAACACTAGACTCTGTGATGTTAAGGTTCTGTCTGTTACAGCAACTAGTGTTAGCTTAAGGAATACATCCATCCACCATTTAGTTTTCTTCATTGGAAATTTTTTGCCTGAGCTCATCTTTTTGTTTGGTGATGGTATGCTGCTAAACATTGCTTGCATCAGCTTTGTCGGGAGCATGTTCAGGTCCAAATTAATGCCCTTTGCTTTACCAGCAAGCAGGTCAATTCTCAGCATACCTTGAAGCTGAGCCTATTCAAGATATGATGAAATATAATTTAACATATTTCCTTTCAGAAAATCTTAATAATTAATCACTGACATAAAATTATATGCATTGAGATTTAAGAATTGAACAAAGCAGGTGAGTTTTACTTTATGATTATTAATGACTAACATCTGTTTGGTAGTTACGATGTGCTAGGCATTGTTTTAGAACACTTATTTTACATTGATTTCATATGATATAAAACTAAGACTGTGAAGAAAATTGAAAAGTGAAATTTCCTTCATTATAAGCCAACTATTGTAGTGTATCTCCAGATACTCTAATTTTTCATTTTTTTCTTTGTATCTAAAAACCCTATTATGATTCTCTCTCATATATTTCTCATTCACTCAATTTTGGTGCACATGGATTCGCTAGACGTTCCAATTCCAATCCTGCAGTGCAAGAGGAATAAATCAACTTATTGACAGTCAGCTCCCACAGCCAATGTGGTTGTAACTTGCACTTGAAAATAACTGTCATTATTTTGTACCAGAGGAATATATGCTAGTACTTTGAAACACAGCTGTCGTTTGAATTGGAAAATTCAGTTCACAAATGTAAATCGCCACAAGGCCTTAGATTTAGAACTAGTATAATCAGATACATTGTGTGAGATAATTTTCACACATTGGAAGACTGTCATTACACATTGAGGTAACCATTCTAAATAACAGAAGAATATGGTGAATGCATTAAGCAAAAGTGAAATAAAACATTTACTGGAACATAAGTATTGACATGCCTAAGAAATATACCAAAACAAACTTTAAATTAGTTATAGCATAGTTTTTATATGCAATCAGATTTTTCATACACAAAAACACAGTCATATAACTGAATAAATCTGAGCAAAGAATTGGAAAAATAGGGAGAGGTTTACCTTTTACTGATAAGAAGCCAAGAGACAGACCTCATGGAGTCATGGGGTCATGAGGTATCACCAGTATTGACTCCTGTGAACCCATCAGATTATATGTGAAGGAAAAATTATTTATGCAACCACAGAAATAAATTCAGAAATTTTCTTTCCTAGAATTACCTTTATTAAATCTCTCTCCCTCCCTTCCTTCCTTCCTTTTTTTTCCCTCCTTTCTATCCTTTCTTCCTTTGTCTATTTTTCCCTACCTTTCCTACAGAAGATTTTATGAGTACCTATATGAATAGGCAAAGTCCAAATATTGACACACAAATTCATATAAATACATGCTACTAAAAAAAAAATCTATCTTACACAAACTGATATAGAAGAAAAAAACATGCTTAGGTGCAGGCTTGTACCTGGGAAGGAAGCACCATGATTTATAGATAGCTATAACCACATAGATTATAATATAAATTGCCCAAGGGAAAGGGAAGATATATATTGCAAGAAGAATCAAAAGTGAAAGTTCACTTGAATATATTAAAAAAAACTAAATATACCTGCTGAATTTATTTTACTCTCTTACCGTGCAATATGTATTCATTCCATTTCACATGTAAGTTATATTCAATTGCAATAATGTTTACTTCTAATCTAATACAATGTTTGTACCTGCAATGGAAATTATATCTAACCTTTCCCAAAGAATGGCAGGCACATTTTTATAAGGCTCCAAGTTTTTTAACACAGTCTTTCTGTTTTGATGCAAGTTGTGATTTCTGATTGGCATGTAATTCTGAGGATGAATGATAACTTCACCTTACCCAATGCACCCAAACATAATGGCAGAGTGAAACAAAATACTTCTCCTTTGGAAAACAATGAATTTGGGGGGAAAATAATTTATAGCATAATCTCTATTGAAGTCTGGAGAAAAAGAACAACAACAACAACAAAACAAAACATTCCCTGCCCAATAGAATAGTATGTGCTTAGGTCAGTGAATTTAGCTGTCTCCAGATTTGTTTACTGGGATTATATCTCTTGAATGTTTACCTTTGATGAGGAAGAGGTATTAGAGACTGTCTTAGTCTGCTCTGGCTGCTTCAACAAAACCCTGGTAGCTCATAAACAACATACACTTATTTTTCATAGTTCTGCAGACTGGGAAATACAAGAGCAAGTTGCCAGCATGATCATGTTCCAGTGAAGACCCTCCTCCGTGTTTGTAGCTGGCACCCTCTTCCTGCATTCTTACTTGGTGGAAGGGGGAGGGATCTCTACGGAGTCTAATAAGAGCAATTAGAGGCTCCACACTCATGATCGAAGTATTCCCCAAAGATTCCACTTCCTAATACTATCACCCTGGGCATTAGGATTTCAATATGTGAATTTTGAGGGGATGCAAACATTCAGACTATAGCAGGGGCAGATGTTTGATGGTTTTGAGGTTTCTCCCACAAGGCACCTCCTTTAGAATCTCAGCTAGATTTCTTTTAAGTACTAGGAATTATTTTTTAGTAACCAACACCAGAAACCTGATAATGGACTTTGTGGTTTTCATCTCTAATTATCAGACTTCATAGCTCTTTTGTCCTTTCAATCCTTGGCTTATTGGCTTCTGTTTAGGTCCAGAACTAAAGTGAATTGACATATGTCTCTAGAAACCATGATATAACCCACTTAATCGTAATTTAAAATGGAACCAATTTTTAGTTATTTTAGAGATTTTCAGAGGAAGATATGAAATTCCATATTGCTCAATCTGATATTTAGGAAAATCTAGAGTAGTGCTGTAAAGGAGAAATATAATGTGAACCACAAACATAAGCCATATATATAAGTAAGTATTCTAGTAACATAGTTTTAAAAAAGTAAAAAAATAATGGTGATATTAAATGATATATTTTATTTAATCCAATATATCTAAAATTCCAAAATATTATCATTTCAAAATGTTAACTAATGCAAAACATATTTTACTTTGTTTACACAAAGTTTTTAAACTCTAGTGTGTTTTATACGCTTAGAGCACATTTCAAGTGCTCAATAGCTCTGGCAGTATGGTATTTCACAGTGCAGAGAGATCAAATTTTCCATTTCTTTGGATCCTATTTTTTTCCCTCACTCTCATTCATGATTCACACTCTGTTTTGCTGTCACTAACTTTATCTTGGAGCAGAAAGATCAATTCTATTTCACATAATTATTTGGCACCCATTCCAGATTTTTGGCTTATAAACAAAAAAAAAGGGATGCTGTTGTGTGTTTTGATCTGTTTTTATAAAGACCAATTTATATTGCAACTGCAAGAAGAATTCAATCAACTACAACATTTTCACATATTTCTCCAGTGTTCTAAATCTCAGTCCTCAGTCACCGCTATACCCCAAATTAAATCCATAATATGTTTTAAGTCTGTCACTTGTCACATTCTGTGCTCATGTACCTATTTTCTATATTACATATGGTGTTTTCTGTTCAAAGTGAAAAATCCACCCCTGACTCTGGTCAGTAAAGGATGTGCTGTGGAACTAATAACCACAGTGCCCAGACATTGGGTGAGCTGAGCTAAGACTAGATTCCAGAACACAAAATGACTAAAGTCCGGCCTTTCTCTCTACGTCTTGGGTCTGCGTATCTCTGTCAGTATTCTTTGTAGAAATGCTCTGTGTCAGGACAAATAAAATGTTGAGACCTGTGCTTCACAGCTTCCCTGATGCTATGAAACAGAGTTTGTCTTCCCAGCATCCAAATATCAGTCTGATCCTATCCCTATTTAGTTGCTTGTGCACCACGTCATACGCATTGAATGTGGCATCTCCAAAGCGGTCCTACAAGTATAGGAAACAAACAGACACGAAAACCAAAAACTATTATAGTCTGATAAAAAGAGGTTTTCTCCTTGAGATTTAGGCTTCTACATTATCTACTTGACTTAATCAGTCAAGACAAAGTATCTCGGGAGACTCCTTTTCTATTATATCAACTCAGAGCAATCCTAATGAGCTATCTTTTTCCCACCTGCAATACATATGGTAAGATTATATTTTTAATATTTAATTTTAACCAATGTGTTCTTTCTGAGTATTTTATTAATTTTTTTTAACTTACCCTTGCCCTGAGCCTTGAGCCAGCTATACGAATATATGCCACATACTACTTTAGGCAAAGATTATCAGACTAGAGCTAGAGGTCAAAAAGCTTACATTTTTTTTGTCTTTTTTTTGGTTTCCAAATTTCAAAGCTGTGGTCCAAGTACAAAACGAACAATATTTTACAATAGATCCAGGTCATCTTTCTCTGCCTTGAGGCTAGATGAAGATTCCATGGGCTTCAAAATGGCCTCAAAGGAAGTACTAGGCTGTGTGGTGTGATAATCATGAAGGAAGTCAGAGCTCCACGTTGGCAAGCATTGATTTTCACCAGGGAGCATCGTAGAAGCCAATGTCTAAAAACCACCAGTCTCCATCCTTGAGCTCAGGGTGGCTTACCTTTGCCAAAGGTTTCTTAGTTCTAGATCTTCCTGCCTTGTGTATGACTTTTCTCAACAGAAGTTTGTATGTCACTCATTAGTGAAGCCTGTCCTTGTCCTGAGATCTGTCTCAGCCAGTGTTTCTGTTTTCCTGTGTTGACTAAATGTTTTTCAGTGACCCAGGAAAACATTTGTAAGATGCCCAGAACAGAGGGTGAAACTTTGAACCCCTACGAATTTAGTCATAGTGGAATACTGGGAAAAGAGGAGGCCTCCCTGTAACAAAGAGCGAAACTTCTTCACTATTTCCCATCCAACCTGAAGAGTAATGAATCAGAGCCTCCATCACACATATATGTAGCGGAGGACCCTGAGAGATTTGGAGGTAAAGTGACATGAATCTCAAGCAGGACATCTTTCAGGTAGATCTAAAACCAACTTCTTTTTTAACAGGGCTGCTGATGTAACCATCAGGCTTAAGATACAATGTTAATATAACAAGAGCCTGGGAATAAATTATTTTTGTTATTAAAAAAGTTCATATCCCGAGAATTTCAATATCCATGGTGATTACATAACAAAAGTCACACAACTCAACAGTAAAAAACCACAAACAATTCAGTTTAAAAAGTGGGCAAAAGATTTGAATAACATTTTTCCAAAGAAGACATACAGATGGCCAACAGGTACATAAAAAGATGTTCAGCATCACTCATCATTAGGGAAATGCAAATCAAAACTACAATGAAATATCACTTCACACCTATCGGAATGGCTATTATCAAAAACACAATACATAACAAATATTGGTGAGAATGTGGAGAAAAGGGAACTCTTGTGCACTGTTGGTGGGAATGTTAATTGGTGCAGCCACTGTGGAGAACAGTATGGAGATTCTTCAAGAAATTTAAAAAAGAACTACCAGATGATACAGCAATTCCACTTATGGGTATTTATTCAAAGAAAACAAAAACACTATCTCAAAAAGATATATGCACCCCCATGTTCTTTGCAGCGTTATTTGTAATAGCCAAGATATGGAAACACCTAAGTGACCATCTATAGTTGAACAGTTAAGGAAAATCTAATACACACACACACACACACACACACACACACATATATATGAATATTATTCAGCCATAAAAACGAATGAAATCTTTCCATTTGCAACAACATGGATGGACCTTGAGGGAATTATGCTAAGTGAAAAAAACAACCAAACAAATAACTTTTAGATACAGAGAACAGACTGGTGGTTGCCAAAGGGAAGGGGGGCGGTGAGTAAAATAGGTGAGGTGCGTCAGAAGGTACAGAATTCCAGGTGTAAAATTAATCCTGGGGATGTAATGTGCAGCATGGTGACTACAGTTAATAATACTGTATTGCATAGTTGAAAGTTGCTAGGAGAGTAGACCTTAAAAGTTCACAAGAAAAAAAAAACTGTAACTATGTATGGTGATAGATATGAACTAGATTTAACTGTGGTGACCATTTCATAATGTATATAAATAGCCAATCATAACGTTATACACCTGAAACTAGTATAATGTTATATGTCACTTATACTTCAATTAAAAATAAAAAGACCACTCAGTGGTCATCCCTACCTATCGGAGGTTTGAGCAGTGGAAGCTGCGGACCCGTCTTCAGGGCCGGCTGAGGGCTCCAGTCTCAGAAGGGAACCGCTGAAAAGGCACCGATGGCGCCTGCCGCCTTCAGACCAGTCCCGACCTCAGGTCAGGTAGCGGTAAACTCAGGAGCTGTAGCAGAACCTTCTTGGCGGCGGCAACCATCTCTTCCTTTACGACCTCCCCAGCGTCTTCACAGGAGGAGCGCTGAGGCGTGACCTCCAGCGGGCGCTCATGGGAGAGGGGGGTCACGCATGCGCAGAACTCCCAGGCACGTCGCCTCGGCCCAGAGAGAGCTCCCTCGTGCCAGCCCTGGTGGCAGCGTCCGCCCAGCACAAAGGAGAGTCTGTGTTACCAGAGTACTATAAGGCAGGTTCACAGAAAATGCCTCGCATGCCGGTGGTCAGCCTTGGGGTCCATCACCCCCGGAATTCACGGCTCCTGACAGCCTGCCCGGCTCTGCTGAGTGAGGTTCCAGGAGCGAGGTGACCAGCGGTAGGAGTGGTGCCCGTGGCAGCCTCAGACTTAAGCACAGCTCGCTGGATGGTCTTCCTAGAGGATTTCCAGTGGTAACAGCGGGGCGAGCTGCCAGCAGAAGTTCCGCCCAGGTTCTCTTCAGATTTAAAGGTACCACCATCACTTTTCCTTTTGTAGATGTTCTGTTCTATTTGGAAGTCCAGGCTGATGCCACCAAAGCGGGTTCCTGCTACAAGGAATTTGAGGACATCCTCCTTCACTTGCATGACATCAAGGGCTCGGGACATTAGGAAAGGTTCCCTTTTAGTCTTGATGGGAACCCAGAACGATGATATATGACGCCTCTCCGGGCCGCAAAGAAAGGCTTGCTTCGTGGCATTGATCTTGAGAGGCTTGGTTGTGGCCGTTATTGTAATTGTTTATCAGTAGTCACGTCTCTACTTCTGAAACAGAAGAGGATTGTATTTATTCAGTATCTTAGTGTTAGATGTAGCCTATACAAAAAAAGAGTAAAATTAAGTAGCTTAAAATAAGGGTAAAATCTTTTTTTTCTTGAGTCTTTATTTTTCCTTCTATTCCTTTAGAGGCTTTAATGTTTGTCATATTTATTCTGAAAACTTAACAAAATTCCAATTTCTGAATACAAGGACAATGATTTTCTAACTTCCTTATTCTCATAGTTTGACATCATCAGTATCTCCAAATCTTGTCACCTCTTTTTCTCCTAATGTCTCTCCTTAACCTTTTTCTTTCCCAAAGTGGCCTAGATCACACTTTTCAACCCTCCCTCTGTATTATCATTAGCTCTTTCGCTCTCTATTCAGTAAACATATCTCCCCAAACAAACCCCAAGCCTAGTAAAGATCTACCATATGGAAATTAACTTCTATGGGAAATCCTACTGAAGAAATACATAAACACACCCACACACCCACACTTATACCTACTAAAACTCACCTCCACCACCCGCTCCCAAACACAGGCACAGCCCAATGAAGTGATACATTGAATTCATTTTTCCTAACGTGCATTATCACTTAGCACTTTTTAATATAACACTCCTCAGTTATCCATACCATGTTCCAAAAAGTCATTCCAAGTATTTAATACTCTCTCCTCAATTCTTCTACCATACTATCACGCCATCATTCTCAAACGCATCACCACTTCATCAAAAACAAACAAAAAACAAGCAAACAAACCAGTCAATTAATTGGAGCTTCACTTAAGTTATTCTCTTCCACCTACCAAACAAATTTCTGTTCTCTCTGATCCTTCCCACCAGCCCTCCAATTTTATCAGTGGTTAATACTTCCATCTTCCTTCTAAATTACATGATGTCCTGCATATATTCTTAAATTTCTCTAATTTAAAACAAAACAAAAAATACTCAGCTCTATGTCCCCCTTTAGAACGGACATTCCAGTTGGACTGCTGCAATTAAATTTAAGATACAACTGGAAATAGTTATCTCCAAAGTCTAGTGGGTAACCTGGAGGAACTTCGAGTAGTTTGGATATCGCAGGCTAGGTGCCTTTAGCAATAAACCATTTTACTTGGGTTTCATAAGATTCATCAGGTTCTGTAAACATGCTCTGTGGTGTGCATGATGACATCCAGGAGAAATCATGCCAAAGTGATCAAGCAAAGACTATGAAGTTTGGAAACTTAACATTTGCAGCCAGCTGCAAAGAGCATTACTATTGATGATAGACAAGAGCCCCAGCCATGGAGCTGCTAGAAAATTTATATTCCAGGTGTCAATAAAAATCTGTGGTCCAAGGTAGCAGCAGATCTGTGTGGAAAGGCAAGGTAAATAATTTCAAGTTCATGATCTACATTTCTTGATCAGGAATTGAATTTACTCATTTAAGAAGAAAATACAGTGCTAAAAATATGTTTGTGTAAGCAATCTCACATTTTTCACTTCCTAAAATTAAATACTGAAATGATTTCATTGGCACGTTTGACCCAAGTACAATTTTCAGTACTTTTCCTAATAAGTTATATTTCACTGTTCTTAAGATAATTGTATGATGTAAAGAAACCGTGATTGATATTTTTTAACAAGCTCCCTACATATGTCCCTAAATTCCCACATTTAGAAGATGTCTTCTTAAATTCCCCCACAGTTATCTGCAGTGTGCCATGCAAATAGTATCACTTTTATTGAATGTTGTGATGTGAAAAAGTTGGGAAACATTACTCCAGTACCTCATCTCTCACCTTCCCTTCTTAGCTGAGCTTTTCAGAAGAGAGTCTTGACAATCAATACATTTACTTCATCACCTGCAATTCGATACTAAGCCCACATAACTATTCATTAATAACCATTACTTCATTACAAAACAACTTGGGGTTATCAATAATCTCCTGGTGGCCAATGCAGCAGACAATTCTTGGAATTAATATATGCACTCTCTCCTGAATTTTTGGCACCATTTACAATGCCCATCTGTTTCAAAAATTGTAGTCTTGTTTTTTGTGACACCGTTTTTAACCCCTAAACTATTTGCTGTTCCTTATCCCACTCCATTGTGAACCTATTTTCCTTCATTTGACATTTGAATGATGGGATTCACCAGGGTTTCCCTTCAGTCATCTTGTTTTGTGCTACGTGCTCATATCTAAATATCACCTATGTGCTCATGATTATATAATCTCTCTCTCCAACCCAAACTTCTTTCTTAAGTTCCAGACCCATGAAAACTGCTTCCTCTTTGACATAGTAACCAGTGTAGGTACCACCAGCTCAAAGTATGGGAATGAGAATTTGTCATATTTTATTTCTGATTACATGTTCTCCTATTTTACATCCTCTGGCAGTCAAACCACAATCTTGGATTCCTCCTTGACTCCGTATCTCCTTTACCTTTAATATTCAAATTCATCCAAGTTACCAATTCTACTACCTTACTGTTTCCAAATCCCTTTGGTCTCCTGTAAAATAATCATTTTGCAATAATTTCCTCTTATTAATCTCAAAGCCTCAGAATCTGTTTGTCATATTGCTGCTCAGATGTTCTTTATACAATTCAAACTGTGTTGTGTAACTCTTCTCATATTTCTTCATGAAATCTTTATTCTCTAATTTATCTAACCTCCTAAACATAGTCTGTAAGATCATTTATAGACTAATGAGCAAACTCTTTGATCTCCAATATGAATGATTTATCCTCAAAATTCATGTTGTCACCATGTGAAACTAATTGAAGAAAAGCAAATGCATGCATAAACCTCTCATGTCTCTGGGCTATCACTCCTCCTGGACCGACCTTAGTGATTAACCTCACTCTTTGCTTTATCTAGTTATCGCCTCTGCTATAAAACTTCAGTTTAGAAGTCACCTCTTGTGACTTGTGGAAATTAAGCCTTCACTATTCACACAACCTTTCTTCTTTGTATGCTTGATGCTTTCCTAATCATTCTGCATTATATGACTTTATTTTCATTAGTTTCTTGAAGTCAATAATTTTTGGATTTCATCTAGATATTTTCAGCAAAAGCATATGACATAAAGTAAAATAATAAAGTATTATTTATTGGAAAAAAATGAAAGAGGATATCCTGTTCCAGCTAGAGTCTGGGACATCACTTAATCAGGTGATCTTCCTTCGGCTGAGTTTTGCTGATGTTCTCATTGTTTTACTTTTGTCATCATATTATTTTATGTCATCATAATAAGAAATATACATTTGAAAGAACAATGAAACACAAATATATTAGAAAATGTAGAGATAAAACATCACCAATTAAGATAAAATACCTCTTGACATATGGAATTCTAGATTTTGTTCATTTTAATACATTATTAATTTTTACATTTTATCCAGTGACAAACCTTGGATTTTTTTTTTAAGTTGGCTTAAATTTGGTACTTAGATAACACAGCTCAAATTTTATAGCTATAAGGAAATGAAAAACTTTAAAACTTATAATGGTTATTTATTTAACATTACTCAATTTAATAACACACACTTAAAAACGGTCATTACATAAGAGGGAGACAAGCTGCTTGCTTTGCTAAAGGGAATTGGCAGAAAAACTAACCACATAATTTGCATCCTTCTTTGCACATATTGTGCCAGGAGAAAATGCGTATAAGGCTATTTCACTTACTTGAATATTTTAGTGTGCAATCAATTATGAATGGTAATATAGCCATGGCTTCCTTATAATAATGACTATAATAATAACAATTAATTATATATACAGTTAACAAACCAGATTCATTTCCTCATTAGATTATTTTAGTTAAATACGTAGAAGTTAAATAAAAACAGTTATGTTATATAGTAAATGCAATACGACATTTTCAGTAAATTTATAGTTGTTCATAATAATAAAGAAAAATTAATGCTTTCTAGTGAAATTTGATATGAGCCATAAAGTGAAAACAACAAAAAAATACATGTAATTGAAATGCCTTATACATTGGTAAGTATTTCAGAGAAAAGTATATCAGTTCCAAATCTTCACCCTGACTTCCTTAATAGGACACAGAAGTTTTAAAGTCTAGACTAGGTTAATTAATATTGAAA
Organism: Eubalaena glacialis; assembly: GCF_028564815.1. Classification (NCBI taxonomy): domain Eukaryota; kingdom Metazoa; phylum Chordata; class Mammalia; order Artiodactyla; family Balaenidae; genus Eubalaena; species Eubalaena glacialis. The sequence goes on along the minus strand of NC_083718.1, from coordinate 7,256,007 downwards.
TACTCATTTGATCTTTGGAGCTCTCTGAAGGAAAAACCAGAGGAGACAATAAATCTCTAAATGCAGATTTTGTTGACAATACATTTTGTTGTCAGGCTTAAAAAAGACTATTTGTATTCTGTTGTGGTGTGTGTATATATTTAGATTATGACTATATACACATATATATACACATTCATGATCTAATATATATGCATTACTTTGATCTATTTTAATTGTAATTTAAAGACAAGTTTTTGAGGTTAAATGCATCTAATATACCCATTGAAGCTGCCTGTGGAATTAATTTATTTTTACCATATATTAGTTAAATAATGAATTTATCAGGTTAAAAAAATGGAATAATATCTACAGCAATATATTACTATCGGCACTAGAAACTTAAAACCTCAGAAGAGAGTGATTGCAGATATATATATTTTTTTATTTTTATTTTTTATCAAAGTAATATACTCTAAAATATTCATGTATACATCTCCAAACAGTGAAAAAAAGAAGCTACTTCTTTATTCTAGGCACACAGTCAGAAATAAAATTTCTGTAATATTGAAAAATTATTCCTCAGAGAAATATTTTTTACCCTATCCCTCCGTTTCTTCTAACTAGATTAAATGATTATGTTATATAATCCTTGATAGTTCCTACAAAGGATTTATCACAAGCTATACTTACTTTTTGCTTGCTTATGTGATTGATATATCTCTTGTATTTTGACTATTGGCTCCATGAAGATAGGGCCCATGCTGGGTCATTTCTCCTCAAGGTCTAAAATAGTGTGGCAAAATATAGACGTAAGGCTCTATTTTCAGATGAACATATGAATCCAAAAGAGATGAAAAGCAAATTCGATGAATGCTGTATAATATTTACAAATAAAAGAAACCATTAAAGAGAAAAATCACTAGTCTATACAAATGAAGAAATAGAGACAGAGATGGATAAAACTAAAATAAAATTAGTAATGTGAAATATGAGAAAGTAATTAGAAAATAAGTGATAGAAAATACGGTAATTATGAGAATGTTTTGTTCAGCCCTATGTTAATAAATATTGTTAATTATTTTAAATAATTGAAATAAATAAAAAATTTCATAAACATGTTAGCAAAATGATTAAAAATATATGTAACCTAAGAATACTAAATCACAAAAGGAAATTTTTAAATGTCAATAAATTATAATCTGATACTAGTTCCCCAAATAACAAGATGATAAAATGTTATATCTAGGTTATTCTGTAGGTGAATACTTATAAACCTTCAATGGATACATAATTATACAATTTAAGTTATTAGAGCTAGATGAAAAACTACAGTGTCCCCATTTTTTTACAAGAGAGTATCCACATGCAAACATGTCATTCACAAGAAAGTTATAAATTAAGTTCATATTTAAATATTGAATCAAAAACATTAGCAAATAATATTTAGCACTATGTTCAATTAATAATATAACATTTGTATACCTTTAGGAATGCAAACAGTTTGCCATTAAAAATATTATTATTTACATTCCTTATATTAATAGTTTAAATAAGCTAAATACTTAATGCCAAGACATTTCTAATAACTTTTTGAAATTTAGAATAGCTTTAGATTTGCAGAAAAGTTGAGAAGACAGTAGAAAGTTCCCATATTCCTCTCACTTTTCTCTATTAAAACATCTTACATTAGAATGGTATACTTATCACAATGAATAAACCATTCCATTAATGAATGAACCTAATTCAGGAGAAATATTTCAAGCCAGAAAGAACTGGAAGGCAGTATGTGTGTGCGTTTGTGAGCACACATGTGTATGTGAGAGAGTGAGAGAGAGTACTTTCATTATTAAAGTATCACTGTAATGTCAAAAAAAGCCATACACAAGTAAGATAATTAGAAATCAGTTTTAGAGTCACATCTGTCTCAATTAGTTTTATCTTGGGCGATCTCTCAGGATTTCAGAGGCATTTCTGCTGTGAACACACTCACACAAAAAACAAGTCGATAAAGTAGAGAATTTGTTATACGTGAAATATTTAATTAAATCTACAGGTCAGAGAAAGCTTCTGGATAATACTGATCTGTTACTTTTCCCTTCAGTTATGGCCAAGTGAGTGTTGACTAATTATAAAAGTTAGATATACCATTTGCCTTTTCTGGTTTACTCATGACATCATTGCCTGGAATGAATGATGGAAAACAAAGTATGGGAAATCACTCTGTCGGTGTCATATGTGAGTCACATGTCAGTCTGAGATGCTAAAACAGTGCAGATGGACTGTTGACTTAATTTCTGTATTTATTATCATCGAAAAGATTTGCTTATGTGTGAATGAACAGTAAAATAGGAGCAAATATACCTTGTTTTGGGATAAGGTAGCTCAATATTGTAAAAATTTTAATTTCCCCTATAACAGTGTATAAAATCAGTGCAATCTCAAGCAAAATTGTAAAAACAAAGTTTGGAAATAGTAAGTTGGATTTTCAAAGTGTCCTTCAAAAATATATATACCAGATAATAGCCAGAAACAAATTCTTAAATTACAGACCAATATCACTGATGAATATAGATGCAAAAATCCTCAACAAAATACTAGCAGAATCCAACAACACATTAAAAGGATCATACACCATGATCAAGTGGGATTTATCCCAGAGATACAAGGATTCTTCAATATACGCAAATCAATCAATGTGATACACCATATTAACAAATTGAAGAATAAAAACCATATGATCATCTCAATAGATGCGGAAAAAGCTTTTGACAAAATTCAACACCCATTTATGATAAAAACTCTCCAGAAAGTGGGCATAGAGGGAACCTACCTCAACATAATAAAGGCCATATACGACAAACCCAGAGCAAACATCATTCTCAATGGTGAAAAACTGAAAGCATTTCCTCTAAGATCAGGAACGAGACAAAGATGTCCACTCTCACCACTATTATTCAACATAGTTCTGGAAGTCCTAGCCACGGCAATCAGAGAAGAAAAAGAAATAAAAGGAATACAAATTGGAAAAGAAGAAGTAAAACTGTCACTGTTTGCAGATGACATGATACTATACATAGAGAATCCTAAAACTGCCACCAGGAAACTACTAGAGTTAATGAATGAATTTGGTAAAGTTGCAGGATACAAAATTAATGCACAGAAATCTCTTGCATTCCTATACACTAATGATGAAAAATCTGAAAGAGAAATTATGGAAACACTCCCATTTACCATTGCAAAAAAAAGAATAAAATACCTAGGAATAAACCTACCTAGGGAGACAAAAGACCTGTATGCAGAAAACTATAAGACACTGATGAAAGAAATTAAAGATGATACCAACAGATGGAGAGATATACCATGTTCTTGGATTGGAAGAATCAATATTGTGAAAATGACTATACTACCCAAAGCAATCTACAGATTCAATGCAATCCCTATCAAATTACCAATGGCATTTTTTATGGAACTAGAACAAATCATCTTAAAATTTGTATGGAGACACAAAAGACCCCGAATAGCGAAAGCAGTCTTGAGGGAAAAAAACAGAGCTGGAGGAATCAGACTCCCTGACTTCAGACTATACTACAAAGCTACAGTAATCAAGACAATATGGTACTGGCACAAAAACAGAAACATAGATCAATGGAACAAGATAGAAAGCCCAGAGATAAACCCACGCACCTATGGTCAACTAATCTATGACAAAGGAGGCAAAGATATACAATGGAGAAAAGACAGTCTCTTCAATAAGTGGTGCTGGGAAAAGTGGACAGCTACATGTAAAAGAATGAAATTAGAATACTCCCTAACACCATACACAAAAATAAACTCAAAATGGATTAGAGACCTAAATGTAAGACTGGACACTATAAAACTCTTAGAGGAAAACATAGGAAGAACACTCTTTGACATAAATCACAGCAAGATCTTTTTTGATCCACCTCCTAGAGTAATGGAAATAAAAACAAAAATAAACAAATGGGACCTAATGAAACTTCAAAGCTTTTGCACAGCAAAGGCAACCATAAACAAGACGAAAAGACAACCCTCAGAATGGGAGAAAATATTTGCAAATGAATCAACGGACAAAGGATTAATCTCCAAAATATATAAACAGCTCATTCAGCTGAATATTAAAGAAACAAACAAGCCAATCCAAAAATGGGCAGAAGACCTAAATAGACATTTCTCCAAAGAAGACATACACATGGCCATGAAGCACATGAAAAGATGCTCAACATCACTCATTATTAGAGAAATGCAAATCAAAACTACAATGAGGTATCACCTCACACCGGTTAGAATGGGCATCATCAGAAAATCTACAAACAACAAATGCTGGAGAGGGTGTGGAGAAAAGGGAACCCTCTTGCACTGTTGGTGGGAATGTAACTTAATACAGCCACTATGGAGAACAGTATGGAGGTTCCTTAAAAAACTAAAAATAGAACTACCATATGACCCAGCAATCCCACTACTGGGCATATACCCAGAGAAATCCGTAATTCAAAAAGACACATGCACCCCGATGTTCATTGCAACACTATTTACAATAGCCAGGTCATGGAAGCAACCTAAATGCCCATCGACAGACGAATGGATAAAGAAGATGTGGTACATATATACAATGGAATATTACTCAGCCATAAAAAGGAACGAAATTGGGTCATTTGTTGAGACGTGGATGGATCTAGAGACTGTCATACAGAGTGAAGTAAGTCAGAAAGAGAAAAACAAATATCGTATATTAACGCATGTATGTGGAACCTAGAAAAATGGTACAGATGAACCAGGTTGCAGGGCAGAAGTTGAGACACAGATGTAGAGAACAAACGTATGGACACCAAGGGGGGAAAACTGCAGTGGGGTGGGGATGGTGGTGTGCTGAATTGGGCGATTGGGATTGACATGTATACAGTGATGTGTATAAAATTGATGACTGATTAAAAATAATAATAATAATGGTAGCAGCAAATCACAAAGACCATCTTTGTGACAGCTTAATAACTAGGATGGCCTAGCACTCAAAAGTTGCTTTGTTTTTCTCTTTTTCTATAATTGTATAGGTACAACCTAGGTTATCTTAATGAAAGTAGTTGGCAAATAGAATAATAAACACTGTTGTTCGTATTTAAGGACTCTAAAGTAGTTTGACACCTCTGTAGTATACCCATGGGTCCCTTCCAAGTCCTGATAGATGCCCCAGCAATGCCTTCACATAAGCACATGTTCGTATTTCTTATTTTAAATTTGTAACATAATACTATGTCTTTTCTCATTTAAATAATCACTTTCATACCCAAATTTGTTTTCATAAGTTTATAGTCTTTTACACACTCCCCCAAAACTGAGGATCCTTTAGCATCTCCAAACCTGAATTTAGCCCTGATTGTGTATATGAATTGTGTGGCAAACATTGCTAGTTAGCTGCGTAATATCTCTTCCTCCCTTCTTACTAACAGAACATGGATTTTGTTTGGGAATGAAATAAATTTTGTTAAATCTAAAAAAAAAAAAAAAAAAAAAAAGAAAGAAATTCTTTAAATGTTGCATAATAAAAGGGAGCAATGTATATGAGATAAGAAGAGAATAAAAAATGTAAAAATAGAAATATTTTAAATTATTATATAGAAACTGGCAACTTATTCAAAGCAATGGAATAGAAGTTGCAGAAATGGACTAGATATAAGTAAAATGTAACCTATAACAAAGTTGGAAGTTATATAAGTGAGTAAATTCAGACTTTTATTTTTAAAACTTGTCATTAAATAGTGCTATCCATTTGGAAAGACAACAAACAAATACAAAATCAGATCCCTAATTTATATATTCATGCATCTGATAAGTATTTTCAGCATATACTATATGCCAAGCAGTATATTGGTTATTAAGAATATAGTGGTGAACAAAACAGATATGATTAAGACAAAAGCATGAAATAAAGACAAGTTTAATAATTGCTTATGTTCTTACTAGGTTGTAAACTGCTATGGCAGGAATACTGAATATCCAGTATTTAATAGAAAGTGCATAATATACTAGGCTTTAAATTTACATGCACTGATTGAAAGAATAAACAGGAAGTGGAATAATAGAGTAACATTTACAGATGATAGAGATAAAAGCAAAATACTACATAGGATATTACAGAAATTTTGTTAAATTAGTGAAACATTGTATGTGGGAGAGTTGTGAAGAGTAGGCAAGTTTCTCCATATAAAAGTGTGGGCTTTATTTGAAATACTCTTTTAAATTATCCATAAGATTATTTAATGCACCTTTTATCCTTTCCTCCTCCCCTATTTCCTGACTCCTTCTCTTCCCAATTCATGAAGAAGTATTTACACTAAATATCAAGAAGTGCTTGAAACCTTATACATTTTACTGGCACCAGTGGCTGCTTGTGGAGTGTTACAATAACGTGATTTAACTTCAAAATTTTTATCAGCCCTTAGATCAGGGTATAATCTCTAGAGATCTTGGGGACAAAGAGTTTAAATGAGCTTTTAGAAAGCTGAGAGAAAAAGCACACACAACACACACACACAACACATACACACACACAACACACACTCACACAACACACACACACACACATACACAGAGTCACTTCTCTTGACCTTAGAAAAATCTTTGGAGGTTGCCTAATGAAGTCTTTTATAACCTGAACAATAGTTAAAAGGGCACTTATGATCCCAGGCGACTTCTTTTGTAAAGAGGATCCATTGTCTGTTCTGTATTAATTATGCTTTGATTTGCTTGCTACATAGAAGATGTGTTTTTTATTCTGTAGAATTTCTGTGCTTGAAATTCTACTTTTTTTAAAAATCTGGGCTTCAAATATATTTGAATTAAAACTGTTTAAAATGAGAAATTGATTACATAAAAAATGTTAACGATAAAGACTATAGCTATCTTATACCTAACCAGATATTTGATTAACGTAGATAAATGTAAGTCTTTGTTTCCCAGACTGCCACCTATTGGATTTATACTAAATAGGTTTTCATTTTCTGTACTGTATTTAGTTATGGAACTGCCTACAATCTATTCATATTGCTTTGTTCTTTGGGAATGTTTTTGAGTTCCCTAGGAGATAGAACCTGAAATAAAACTTAGTGTTGATGCTTTATTTATTGTGTGGTGTAATTCCAGGACAGGAGAAAGGGAAAAAGGAAGTGGAGAAAGCTAGAAAGCAAATACAAAGTTTTCTGAGTTATTAAGGCAGGCTGGTTCTGAGGCTGTAATTGTTAATCATCATCTACTTGTCTACCACCTATCATAGTATTCCCTTCTTTCTAACCAATAACTTGGCTGGTATGGGTTGCCTGAGTGGTCTTGTGTTTGTTGGGTTATGGTTACTATAATTGTTCACTGACAGTTATTTCTGAGCATGGTATGCAAAAAGCGATGGCCCCAGGGAATCTACGAGACCCCAGACATATTACCTTTGCCCTATTTTGTATTTAAAACCCTACATCCATATTGCAGTTCAGGATGAATGCCCCAGACAATAATGTAACTTCCTTTACCTATTGATAATTGGAGCTTAAAGTGGCCAGATGGTAGTTGCAACTTCCAGGCAGTGTCCTCTATGTCTCTTGTCAGATATGTTCACTTCTAGGAAACAGGACTCCTAATCCAGCACACCCTAATGTTGTTGGAATGAGAACCCCAAATGGAGCAGTGAGTCTGTAGAGGGCAGGTCCTTTCCTTTGCTATTCTCTCCTGGATAGTGTTGTACACCATGCATTGGCTGCTGGCAATTCAGTGCATATCCTGCATTCTAGATGGCAGTGCCCCAACCCTGCAGAGTGATATTTCAAAGATGATATCTTAGCTGAGTCTTCAGTAGACCATTTCTTCATTCTATCAGGGAGGCTGCTTCTGGAAAAGATAAGTGAATCCTGTGTCATGAACCAACTCATACTTTTTTATTTTCTCCTTAGTCTAACTGGGTCAGAGTAATTGTAGCCTCTATTCTCTCATTTGCTTTACACCTGCCTTACTAAAGCTTTTTAAATGTGAAACTAATCCTCAAAGTGGGTGGGTCCCTTGGTACTCTCACTCTTCTAGTCCTTATCATTCCAACAAAAGAATCATCTTTCAAGCTCTCAGAACCTTCTTTTCAATCTACCAAACAATGGCACTGTTGCATTTTTTAAGAGTTTGCTATGCATCAATGATATTCATAGTTTGGGGACTGGATTTTAAAATTCGAGAAATATTTATTTTTTGTCTACCCTAGAAATATATTTGGTATTTTGTTTTTGTTCTTATTTTTGCTATTCCAAAAATGATTAATACCATTTCTATTTCTTACACTCACTCTCACTCACATATTGTATCACATGTCCTTGCACCAGCTAGGAATTTGAGTTTAATCCTCTGATATTAAATATAAAATTAAGAATATTACCCATCTCAATATTTTCATTTTAATCAGAATCAGAGCCTTAAATTAGAAGGACGAAGCAGTGATAATGGTATATTGGGGTGAGGAGGTAGTACTTCTCTTTCTTAGTACGTTTAAATAAAGCATCACTTGATTTAGGTTTATTCTAATGCCTACAAGTATATTCCCATTTTTAGGCTTCTAGAATTCAAAACATTTCACAGATTCAATCTAAATTAAACTAGCTAATATATTTTTGTATCATAAATAATTAATAGATTTCTAAAACAGGTAAGAAAATAGTATGTGCCCTAAAATGCATTTTCTTATCTGTTATGCAAACTAGCTATTAACTTAGTTTTGTAAATATTAAAGAGTACTGATCGCATATTAGTAACTATAGGAAATATTATGCTTGCCTTCAAGTAACTTTCATTCTAAATAAGGCAATGCCGCAAATCAATTTTTATTTAATTGCTTTAAACTTTTCTCCTAAGATGTAAAGCTTGAGTATTTAATCAAAAGAAGTATTTGAGAAACTTTTGGGAAGAATATTTTCATAAGAAATGAATTTGGGAATCTATTGATAATACAGGACTTAATGAATAATTTTTTTAATTTAGAGGAAACAGCTTTGAACCAGTTGAAGAAACCAGTGTTGTTACCATAAATGTCATAGAAGTGTTTAAGAATTATACACATTTATGTGGAAATAGTAAAAGATTTTTCTGTTATTTAAGTAGGTGCATACACATTAATAAAACTGGAATAAATGTAGGATAAATATTTCCTAGTTATTTGTCATTTTTTATTTTCAACAAAAATTTCCCAATATTTTATACTTAACATGAGTAGTTACGCATGCCCATTATGAAAAAGGAAATGTTATACTGAAGATTCCAATGAAAAACATAAACGAATCACACAAATATTCCAAATTCTTGTAAGTTACAAAAAAAAAATGGGACTAAAGTAAATCTCAAAAGTGCTCCCTGTGAACCTACACTTTATTGAAGAATTGTTTTCATTATGAAAGGGAAGTCAATCTACCCCAGTGCTTTGGCAGTGCAACTGGGACTAAGAAGGTTTATCCCTGCCTTTTGGTGAAATCCACACAATTAATAGAGACTTAGGTAAAACTGTGTTGACAGGAACATCCTAACTATGTGTGGTAAATCGATGGTATTGATTTCAATTATGTCTGATTTCTGCCTTGGGATTAGCAACTTAGAGTTCAGGCCCCAGTTAACCATTAAATATGATTTCATGGTCCCTTGCTTGCTCACATGATTCCCAGTGAACAACCGTGACTCCACTGATGCCTTAGATAATTGTGTTAGCTTAGTTATTCCTATTGAACATAGGAAGCAGGTATCTCAAGGACATACTGGATTTATTTAATGGAGGTTTACATGAAGCAGTCAGTCGTAGGAAAACACTTGATAGCATCTGCCTTCTCTGCATATTTCTTAAATACATGATTCAGGAAGCTTGGGACAAGTGAACTTTGTTTGTACGATTTCAGGGTTATTCTATTGTGAACTGGCCTGAGTCATTTTCATATATGATAGGAGTAGCCTGTGTTTAGAGTTACAGTTCTCCATGATCTCTTCCAGGTACTAATGAATGAAAGCCGATACCAAATCTTTCCACCATGTTGATATTTGTTAATCACACTTTTTTTTTTTTTCGCAAGCTGGTATAAAACACATGCATTCAATTTTGGAGGCTTGATTTAAAAAATGACTCTGTTCTTTCTTATGTGCTCTGATCAAAACTTACTTAAATGATTCATTCTAAGAAGAGAAAAAGTATTCTAGAGGCAGAATTCTCTTATCCTTAGGAGCGATGTGAAGCCACCAATACTTAGATCCATTGGTTGGACGCTGAAATAAGTAGTCATCAAGCCTTGGGTTTCATTCTTAATGTTACCTGCTACATGGTTTGCAAGATGCTCAAGGTATGCTCATTCAGGGATACAGAAGATTTCTAAATATTTTAAACAATTCACCTATACTACTAATCTCAACAAAGAGATCTCATTTTTATAACCTATACAAGCCACTAATTTCATACTTGGTTACGCACTCATAATGCTAACCATATTTAGCAAACCTTCTATTATTAATCAAATAAAACACAACCAAAGCACATGAAGTAGTCATACCGGAAGTGTGAGCTTTCTGCTTAGAATGTTAGTAGGCGCTCCAGGAATATAGACTGACCTAATACCCACACAGCAGCACATAGTACATCCACAAATAAGACATATTTTGTAAGTAAAAATTTAATCACTTGTGATTCACTCAGATTAGAGCACAAATGGGAAACTGTTTATCTTCCTTTTACTTGACCTACATGAGGGAAAACAGTCATGGGAAGTGAACATTCAATATTAATAAACAGATTTCAAACACAGGATTGAATGCGTTAAGGAAAAAGTATGTATTCTAGGCATGCTGAGTTTGACAGATACCTTCTTCCATTTCTTATTTCAGAATGGGGTAAATATGAAGCTGGTCATTTAGAATTAAGAGTATATGACTTAAGTGGAACTGAAGCTAAAATATTCATTTGAGGCCTTTGAAGGAAAGAGAATTTTTATAAGGGAGCCTCAGATAGTTTCTTCTTGGAAAGAGTATTGCTATCAAAGGTCAAGGCAAACCCATAGTGAAGACAGCAGGGAAATTGACATTTTGGAGAGAGAAGCATGAAATACTGGGTTTCTTTCTATGTGGTTAGTCCATTTTGTCAGTTTAATAAAACAATCAAAAATTTAGATTCCAAGCACTTTTTTTTTTTTTAACATCCTTATTGGAGTATAATTGCTCTACAATGGTGTGTTAGTTTCTGCTTTATAACAAAGTGAATCAGCTATACATATACATATATCCCCGTATCTCCTCCCTCTTGCGCTTTTAAGGAATACATAAATGCGTATGACTATAACAGCCAGTATTCTGTATCATCACAGAAATTAAGCATGCCTTTTGTTAACTTCATGAGTCCTAGCAGGAACAGGAAGAAAAGAAAGTCCTCAATAAGGCCATGGTATTGATTCATTTCTACATATAAGTAAATGAATGTGTATGTGTATATATATATATGTATAATGCATATCATATGCGTGTACATATTGCAAGGGGGTTCTGGAGTCCTGGTGACTTGACCTGACCTTGCCAGTAACTATACTGTATATCTTATCAAGCAAGATATTTAGACTCTGTGGGGCTCTGTTTCCATTTCAGTACGATTGCAGGAGAGGAAGGCCTGGGTCTATGAGGTCACCCAGGTTCTAGTATTCTTTGATTCTCCTTATCTTTAATTTAAAGCTAATTTTTCTTTTAAAACTTTGTGTTCTCTGTAGATTATCATCAATGGCTGACACTCAGAAAAATAAAGTTTGGAAGGCTGGAATTCCTCGATAGCTTTGAAAGTGTTTGCTTCTTGTAGAGTTGTATTTCCGGAAACTTACAGCAGGAAACCATCGTGCCTTTAGGTCCTGCCTTAAAACAAGATAACACCTTGCTACTCAAAAAAGGTAGGAAAATGAAATATGGAGGTATGTGATTTTTCTTATCAAATACTGATCACATCCTCAATGGCAAATATAAGTTTTATATTATAATGCTTTAAAGTAACGGGGGTTTTTTATGACTACATTGTGTGAGCATCTTTTTTGTATGTGTGTGAACCTGCAATTTATGAGATGATGTTTACTGAAAATTATCATGAATATTCTGGATCATTAAGGAGTAAAAACAAAAGAAACTTCACTAAATAAAGAAAAATGCCCCCAATCTGGCCTATAATTAGAGTGAATTCATGAGCTACATTGCTTTTTACTTAATATTTTAAAGGGATTCATGGCAGTTGTCTGCAGAGAGAATCATTTTTTATGAAATGGTGAATTGAATGGAACAGACAGTGGAATATCTGCCACAGTCACTTCTTCCTTTGCCCCCTGCTACTAACATAATTTCAGCCCTTCCTTTACCCTTAACCATGTCCATGTTTATTAGGAAGGGGCTGGAATAATTGGAGAGTTTACACTACAGTATTCTTGATCTCAGTGTGATATGTTAAAGATGTAGCTTCTTGGCACACTGAAATTAGCCTCTTGTCCACAGAGTGTATTTCTGTTTAGCCTACAATCTAAGCAGGATATAATAATTTCATAAGAAATTAAATGAATGTGGAAATTAAATGAACATTTAAGTATCAAGTAACTGTGATTCAGAACACAATCATACATTTGTACTCCTTTTAAAATTCTGACATGAGTTATTTAATCATTCATGATTTATAAATGTATATTTAAATAATTTATCATATTGAAAAGGACACAGAGCTTTTTAAATTTTGTAATTAAGCCTACGTGTATAAATTTTAAAGACTTACACTTGTCAATTTGCTATGACATTATTCTAATATAATCGTACCTTAATTATCACAACTCACTATTATTTTTCTTGACTACTTTAAAAAGTTCTTTCTGTCCTTTTTAATCCCAAATAATTTTATTGCCTCAGAAACCATCTTACAAATGATGTTTTGGAGATAAATATATAGTTTGTGATTTGAGGGAAAACTTTATCTACTTGAAGATATGTCATTTGCAATTTTAACTATGTTGTTAAAAATTTTGAGTGATTTCTTTCTATAAAGACAACCATTAACACAGTGAAGTAAATTTGCATTTTATTGTTAACAGGAAAGGGTAAGTTATAAATTACTATGTGTATTATAATTGTTTTACTATAAATATTTTATACAAATACATGCACACAAACCAAGAAACAATTATGGTAATATTTCTGCTTATTATTTAATCAAAGCTTTTATTATTTACTTTCTAGTTTTCATTTAATTTGTATGTAATACACATATTTTGAAAGAAATAATTATTAAAATCATTAGGTCAAATATTAAAGTAAAAATGCCATATTAACACTAGGAAAGAACTCACTATGACTCCATTTAGTGAATTGCTTCTTAATCTTAAATCTCAGTTTATTTCTTCAAATCTTCATAATATAGATTACCTGTTGTCAGAATGTCTTAATTAATCAATATTTTAATTATGAATATTTACTGTTGGGTAAAAATAAACATTTATATAGACACAAAAATACTTTTATAAATATTTATGAAAATAATTATATTTTATGTTAGTTTGAAAATAAAGGTTGTTATTGTATCACACAGTCTACAAGCTATTGAAGTAGAGATATTTGTTGAGATGGATTCTAACAACTATTATATGTTAAGTGAGAACTACTTTTAAAAGACAAAAAAGGAATTTATATTTGCAGTACATGAAACAGACAAATCCTTAACATCTCTATATTCAAAATAAATAAACTCTCTTTATAAGCCAATAAGAAAATAACTCAGAAAGCTAAAGGTAAAAGACACAAAGGTGATGAAAAGACAATTCACGGGTGAAAATTCAGTGAGTAATACACACCTGAAATGTGAATGTAACATAGGACATTTTGATTCTAAAAATCAAATACTATTTTTAAACTTATATTGAGAAATATCGAAAATGTATTTTTTCCAGTATGAGAAACATCCACAAAATGTTTATATGAGTGAATCAATGCAATTTGTAATAAGTTCACTTAAGAAAATTTAAAAAAAAAAGGTAGGCTGAACAAGGAAGGGCCCTCAGATGACACAGCCAGATAGCTGAGGTCTAAAGATGAAAAGAAACCTGTGTAGGGGAAGAAGAATTCTCCTCCACCCTTCAAAGGTTCTTTTGGCTGTTCATATTGTCAAATCAACATGAGACTAATGAACAGGGGAAAAAACAAACATCCACAACCCCACATACATGAGAGGTTCAAAGACAGAAAGGTGTGCACGCCATCCTGAGCTGAGGAATAGGATAGGGGTCTGGGGCATCCAAGGACAGGAGGGCAATTTACAGAATGATAAGAAGGACAGATGTTGGGTAATTAGATGTTTGCCACTCAGATAAAACTTATCTCTGGTAATAACTTTTTTGGGGGGGAAAGACCCCCAATATAAATTACTCTAGGTAGATAAGAGGGGACAAAAGTTTATCTTGATCCTGCAGGGTCTCGATTGCCTTTAGCTCAAAATAGTTCTCAAGCAAAAGTGGCACATTGTGGGGAGACTCATTCTAAACCTCTTCAACTGTCATGTGAAAAATAAGGTGGCAGTGCAAGCAGCTTGTGTTGAGGAAGAGCTTGGCTTCTTCCAAGAATTATTAGAAGAATATCAGAGAATATTGACCCATTACAGAAAGTGGTATATGATCAGGCAAGACAAATGCAGTCTATTTTAGTACAATATTTTATCCTATTTTAAGTTTAATTTGTACATATGCTATCACAAATATATGTACACAAATTTGTAAATATATATAAAAAAGAAATATTTCCCCTAGTCCCTATTCTCCCTCAGAACCCCAAAAGTGAGCAGATGCCCATGGGGAAAAACAGCCCATGTTTTTTTAGCATGACCACCACCGGTTATAACTGAGTTCCACATTCAGCAGTGTTCACTTTACCTAGGTCAAGACAGATCTTCAGACCAAGCCCCTGTGAGAAAAAAAGAGTGATTCTTAGTTAACTTCAGAAAAGTATTTTTCAGTCTGGAATTCTTGATTTCAAGCCATAATATAAACCTAGAGTAATTTGTGTTTTTAAACATGTAATGTTTTTCCCATTTGTTACAGCAGAAGTGATTATTTTTCTGAATCATTTCAACTACATTCTATGTGGAAGCAAAAGTACAAATTAATTTAACTTGTAACTATGTAATTCATAAATATATGAATTTTACAAATAGCAAATATTACATTGCTCTGGAATTTAGAAAATACAGATTTTTATTTTTTTATCTTTTTATTTTAAATTAATTGATTATTTTTAATTGAAGTATAGTTGATTTACAATGTTGTGTTACTTTCTGCTGTACAGCAAAGTGATTCGATTTTACATATATATATATGCTTTTTCATATTTCTTTCCATTATGGTTTATCACGGGATATTGAATATAGTTCCCTGTGCTATGTATTAGGACCTTGTTGTTTATCCATTCTATATATAATAGTTTGCATCTGCTAATCCCAAACTCTCAATCCATCCCTCCATCACCCCCTCCCCCTTGGCAACCACAAGTCTATTCTCTATATCTGTGAATCTGTTTCTCTTTCATAGATAAGTTCATTTGTGTCATATATTAGATTCCACATCCAAGTGATATATGGTATTTGTCTTTCTCTTTCTGATTTACTTCACTTCGTATGTAATCTCTAGGTCCATCAGTGTTTTGCAAATGGCATTATTTCATTCTTTTTCATGGCTGAGTAATAGTCCACTATTACACACCCACATATCTTTATCCATTCATCTGTCAATGGACATTTATCATTTAGGTTGTTTCCATGTCTTGGCTATTATAAAAAAGTGCTGCTATGAACATAGGGCTGCATGTATCTCTTTGAATTATAGTTTTGTCCTGATATATACCCAGGAGTGAGATTGCTGGATCATATGGCAACTCTATTTTTAGTTTTTTGAGGAATCTCCATACTGTTTTCCATAGTGGCTGCACCAATTTACATTCCTACCAACAGTGTAGGAGGGTTCTCTTTTCTCCATACCCTCTCCAGCATTTATTATTTGCAGACTTTTTAATGATGGCCATTCTGACCAGTATGAGGTGGTATCTCATTGTAGTTTTGATTTGCATTTCTCTAACAATTAGCAAAGTTGAGCATTTTTTTCATGTGCCTATTGGCTATCTGAAAATACAGATTTTTAACATAATATTTAGGAGAATGATATGTGAATGGTGAATTATATAATCTGGAACATATATTAGAGTGATTTAATAGTAATTTATCTGTTTACTTACTTTATATTACCACCAATATTTGTTTTACATTAATGTGTGTATGTGCATGGGTGCTGTTCCTTTTAAAAGATGCAGAGAATGAATTTGACCATATTTAACTCACATTCAATAAAGAAACTCTTAACACTCTAAAAATGGTAGAAAATTTTCTTAATATGATAAATAATATATAAAAATCATCTATAGCATCTAAAATCAATGGTAAAATTAGGGAAATTATTTTTCCTGAGATCAAGACTGAGAAATTAGGCAAGTTTCTGTGCATCTTGTTATCATCATGTGTTTATTTGTGAAAATATATTGAGATATATAATCAAAAATGTCTGTTACCTTCTTCCTGTGTATGGTTTAATTCAGTTCAAAGTTAAAATAAGAGAAATTTGTAAAATACTGAAGTACAATTTATATTTTTCCAAATCATTACAGAGAAGAAACTGTAGAACATTTTATCAATATTTAAATAAAGTTCCTAGCAGGATAATAAGGCAAGCACAATAAATAAAAATAAATAAATTTTGGAGAGAAAAAAGAAAGTTTTATTTATAGATTAGTATCTATTTCAAAGGCAGTAAAAATATCTATTGAAAATCTGTTCAAATTAATAAGTGAATTGTGCAAAGTCAAGGATTTGAGATCAATATTAAATATTACTACTGTATCTATATATATACCAACATTACAATGAAAAATTAAATATATGAAAGGAAACTAATAGCAATAAACATACTGAAATATGTACACAACTTCTATATTGGAAACTAAAAAAGCATTGCAAAGGAAAATTAAGGAAAACATAGATAAATGAAGGGATATACCATGTGCATGGATTCAAAGACTCCATAGGATCAAGAAGAGTTAAAGTTATCTTGAAGAAGAAAAACAATGCTCAAGGATTTGCATTGCAAGATAACAATATCTTTTAAAAATTATGATAATCAAGAAAATGCGTATTGGTAAAAGCATGTTCAAATAAGTTAATGAAATATGATAGAGGCTACATACCATGACCTACTTACAACAAAGATTCCGCTACAATTCAAGAAGCATGGTCTTTGCCATAAATAATCCTGGGTAACATTAGAAAAAATATATCTTGGTCCCTAAGCCATATACAAATATCAAGCTCAGTGGATTACACATCTAAACGCAAATGTCAACACAATGATGTGTTTATATCTAAAATATATATACAAATATTTTTGTGATACTGGAAAATGTAAAGATTTATCAAACATGACACAAAAAGCGCTAACCATAAGTGAAAAATCCAAAACATTTAATTAAATTAAAAATAAGTAATTTTGTTCACTAAAACACATCATTACAAACCAAAGTGTAACCCATATAATGGGAGGAGATATTTGCAATGCATATAGAATAAAAGGATTTACATCCAAAATATATTTCAAAATTTTACAAATCAGTAATATTTTAAAAAGAACCAGAGGATATAAAGAGACATTTCACAAAAGAGGAGATCCAAATGACTGGAAGCAACACAGTACATTTGTATAAAATACAATGGTGACAATCTAATATACATTCTGAAAAGTAGAAATAGTGTAAAGGTTATTTTCACTGTTCTGGGGAATTGTGAATAGGATTATTCAGAGTGCTACTGGTAGGATAGTAATGTTCTATTTCTTGATCTGGGTGCTCATTGCATGCATGTCATTACTTGTGAAAATATATTGAGTTGTAATATTGTTACAATTTGCTTTCCACTATGTATATTATACTTCATTTAAAACAGAATAAGGAGAGGGATGAGGGGAATTACTGGAAGAGAAGTGTAATCTATTTTTCAAGTAATTTTAGAGAAGAAACTTTAGAATTATAGAATATTTTGGGATTCAATTTGAAGGCAAAGGGGAAAAGAAAAAGAAGCAAAGAAACTAAATGATAAAAAGATAATATGAAAAAAAATAATGTGAATAGAATGGTGTGATGATTAAAAGGTGAACAATAGACATACTTAAATCAGAAAGAAGGAAATCTCTTGTAAAACAACAGACACATCTCAATATTGTAGTTAAAGGAATGGTTTGGTAACAGCTTAAATGCCCATCAGTACAAGGTTGATTAATACGTCATGATATGTATAATAATTGTTCTAGTCATCTTAAGTGTATTTTTTCTCAGATCAATCATATTGCTAAAAAACACGAAGTCATCTTACTACCCTGAAAATAAGAGACAGTGGATGTTGAGAATTCCAAAGTGTCAGGAATTTAAGGGAGGAATTTTAAAGAGGAAAAATGCTCAGGAAGGTAAATGCCAAAATTCATATACAAATCCCTTCCTTTATTGTATAACTCATAAGCTGCACATTTGTACGCTAAGAATCCAAGATACTCAGAACCAAAAACTTCTGGGTGATTTGATTTGCTAAGTAGTGGGGTGAAAAAGAGTTGACTTCAGGCTCCCACCAATGTTCAGGAGTCTTACGTCTTGGTAAACATGCCAGGCAATCAGCTGTCATTCAAAGCCCATAATATTTTGCAAGGGCTCATTAAACACACCTGACCTAACAAAGCCTAAAACCAAGTCTCAAAGCATCAAGCACTATGTCATCTGCCTGCCACAAGAAAACACCTAGAGAAAGATATCATCTTACAGAGATTCTAAATTTTTCATTCAAAATATCTTTCATTCGATCACACATCATAAGGCTTGGGAAAAAAAAAAGCGTCCAGGAACAATGCATTGACAACATAGACAAAAACTGAAAAATGGAAACAGCTCAACAAATGAATCATATATTAAAGTTACCAAATAGGAACTTTAAAATAACTCTGACAAACATATCCAAGAATGTCTACTATCATCATATCTACTTAACTGTAATAGAACATCTAGTCAGTAAAATAAGAAAAGAAAGCAAAAGGTATATATATGAGAAATAAGTAAATCTGTCATTATCTGCAAATGATATGATTTAACATATAAAAAATTTAATCTCTAAACAAAACAGTAGAATTAATTGGTGGATTTATCAAAGCCATTGGATGCACAATGAATATAAAACGATCTATTTTTGTATTCTAGTGACCACACTTTGGTAATTAGTTGAAAAAGATATAACTTAAAATAGCATTGATACTACCAGATACAAAGGAATAAGTTTAACACGAGGTGAGCAAGACCTAGACCCTGAGCACAGCCAAATATTACTGAGATAAATTAAGGAAGGACTAAGTAATGGAGAGCTAAACCATATTCATTGATTGTGAGACTTAGTGTTAACATTTTAATACTTCCTCCTGATCTGTTGATTCAATGGATTCCCTTTCTAAATACCTGCAGACTTTTGGAGGATTTTAACAAACTGAGAGTAATACACACACACATATACACACACACACAGAAGACATAGAATGGTTAAGACAATATTGAGAAAAGGACATATTTAGTGGCCTTGCATTACCAAACATATGTTATGAGTGATGCAAAGCTAGACAAATGGACTGATCAGGCAACAGAGTCCCAAATATTCACATAAATGTACTGGATTACCAACAAAAGAGCCATCCAATCCAGTAGAAAAAAAGGTGATCTTTATGTTAAATGCTACAAGAATAATGTGATACATCTATGGAAAAAATAACCTTAGGAAAATATTTCATGGCATTAGAAATTACACAAAAGTACCCACCATATAAAATGGAGCCATTTGACTTTATCATAAATTATAGTACATTTTTAGTACTATGTTAATTATACATTTCCAACACAACTATATCCAGAATATACATATAATTCTACAAAACAGTAAGAAAATATGCAAGACCCACTGTAAATGGGCAAAAGCATAGTACAGGCACTTCTGGGATGTTCAAATGATCAGTAAGCACAAAAGGTGTTCGACATCATTTGTTCTTAGTAAAATGGGAAAACCACAAAGATAAAACATTGCAGATGCACTGAAATACCTAAAATTAGTAATGCAATTAAAGTACAGTTTTCATCAAGATGTGGAGCAACTGGGAGTTCTTACACGTTGAAGAATTTATAAACTGACACAACCACTTTGGAAAAATGTTCAATAGTACCCAAAAAATGCTCATCATATTCCTACCCTAGGCCTCAGCAAGTTAATACTCAGGTCTCTGCTCAAAAAAATAAGTGCAAATATGCATCAAAATGTGTTAAAAAATGTTTATGATGTGAAGTCAATAATTAAAAGCAACTCAAAGATCTGCTAACTGTGAAATGAATAAATAAATTGTAGTGTTTTCATAAAACAAATTACTACATTGCTGTAAAAATGAAAAAAAAATCTGCTACATATAACAGCGTGGATAAATCTCACAGACATGTTGAAGGAAGCCAGAGTTAAAATGACATATTCTGTGTCATTTTATTCATTTGCAATTCAAGAATAGGCAAAGTTAATCAGTGATAGCAGCCAAAAAAGAGAGTTATATCTGGTTATTTTACTATTTACTGGGAAAAGGCATCATTTAAAGATTATAATATTCTATTCCTTAATCCAAATGGTTGTTCCAAAGGTACACATATAAGTAAAAATTAATTGAGCTGTGTACTTAAGGTCAGTACCTTTTAGTTTTTAGGGAGGGATGTTGCACCTCAATAAAAATTCACCAAAGCAACATTTGAGTAACAAATAAGACACCTACCTGAAGGAGGAAGTGTTATAAAATAATTTCAACATATGACAATAGGTCAGATTTTTGAAACTTGCCACTTTTGTAAAAAATAAATTGTATAGTTGTATATCTTTTCAATAATAAAAATAAATTATAACTATTCCAATGAATATTTTAACTTTTCTAAGGCAATTTCACTCTTTTCCCATTATAAGATCATTGTTAATGGTAATTAATAAGAAATCGATGCCTGTTCTTTCCTTCGGAAAAATCACCATCAATATTACCATGCATTTTAAAAAACACATAGTTTTTATTCTCAGTCTGACTGTGCACACTACCTGAAATGGTCAGAAGACAGAGATGAAGGGAGAATCTTTTTGTACTGTTGTCAAGTTTCTGTGTTCAAGAGCCCAACACCTTTAACTAGACCTATTTTCTGGTATATGCTACCCCACTGATTGATTGTATGTTTATGGTACACAGATACACAAACTTGACACAATTATTTTATTTTGTGAAATAATCAGTTAGTCTACCTTGAGACCCCATTTGTTAAAAATTTGTAGGGATTTAAAGGGAAGAAAAAATTGGCATGGGTCATTTAAAATATTGGTTGACTTCCAATGGCTTGTCAGTTTCCTTCAATAAAAGTGTCTTATTTCTTTTTTATTACTATTGCAATGTTTGGTGTAATTTTAGATGCTTGAATTATTGAAAGTCTAATCTCTGTGCAGTCAGGAAGTGACTGCTGTATTACTGAAGAATATATCTATAGGAGCTGGGCTTTACGTTACTTTCTAAACTCTGTCTTGAGAAGGCATTGTTTTTCTGAATATTCATATGTAAAATGTTTACGATGTTGTGGAAGCTACTATATGTTTGGAGAGACAGCCACACTAAGATCATCTTTTCTTTACAAATATCAATGCTTGATATTTTGTCATAAATCCATTGAAAGTTTCATCCTTTCCTGAAAATACTATACCTCACTCTATGTTTATGATGTATATAGCACACCGATTTTCTGACTATTACAAAGGACATTTTATGATTGGTAACTTTTTTTATTGCTGTTGGCCATATGATTGTTAAAAAAGGAATAAAGGGATCCATTCTAAAAGTTTTGCAAGTGCATAGACTAGAAAACTGAACTCTCTAATTACTGCAATGACTTTCTAAAATACTTATCTTTTTTTTTAGTGTAGAACTATATCATATGTTGTGTCAAAGTGAAGCAAACATTTTGACTTGTATCAGTTCCCAAAATATCTATTTTTGTCCAAAGGAGCATCTGTTTATGAAAATAGTGAGATTTTGAAATAAATATAGCAAAGTAGATAGGAATCATTTTAAAACTTGTTTCTTAAATAATTCAGGTCAAAATTCTTATAGTACCAATTGCTTTTGGAACTTGGAGAGAATATTGCCTATTGTTATTTTTTAATAAATCTGTATTTTATTATGTGCATATATTTCATTCATTGTTAGCCATGATATTGAAAATTCTCAATAAAGCTAGATCATAATATTTTTGAAAAATATTGTTTGATGAATTGTGGCTGTGATCCCTAGAATTGGAGAAAAAAACTAATTTATAACTGAATTGTCACAGAAAGAGAAGGGACATCCATATGTGACTTTAACTGCATCTAAACATACAAAATCATTGGCGTTTTCTGGAAAAAAAATTGGTGTGTGTGGATACTTACAAAATCCAAATAATGTTTGGGATAAGTTAGACTCCTCAAGTTATATGCCCTTCTAATCCCTAGTGCTTGTTATTTTATGTCACGTATTACTCAGAAGAAGATATTAAAAGTTACCATTATACCAGAGCAAAATGGACATATACCAGTTTCCTACATCTATAAATCATGGGCATGAAATCCTGGGGCGATTTCAAACATAGTCCTCTTGGGTCAGGGAACCAATGTGAAGATTCTGCCAGCTGTCTTTTATCAATGTCCACTATACATTTTTGATCTGGAGAAATAAATTCAGAGTGGAATCCTGGAATTTTCAAGTCTACTTACCAGATAAACCCAGGCTAGAACTTCATTTATCAGTTGTTCCCTCTCTGTTATAGTTAATACCTCTCTCTGTTCAAGTAGCACAGTGGAGTTTGAGTCTCCAAGAATTTTTTATTTTTCCTTTAACTAAGGCCAGGTAGACCTCTAGAAGTCTGAATATCCCGTTTCTGTTAAATGCCCTTAGATCCCTGTTGAGAAGACAAGAAGAAAATACCTTATTGGGATGGTTTACAGCGTCTTTTCTCAATGAGACGTGGCTTCCCATTCGTTCAACCAGTTCAAATCAGGAAATGATTCTCCCATGAAATTATTCAAGTTAGTCACTTATCATCAGACATAGGGATTTTTACCTGTACAATTCAAGTAAGATTTTTTAGGTACTCCATCTGTTTCAGCCTTTAGTTCATTATGATCAATTAGCCACTGACAAAAATGTTTGCAGGTGAAAATACTCTGTCTACTGAGCCAGCTCCAAATTCCATTATAGTAAACATGCCTACCTTGTCTCCAATCCTTAAGACTTGCTCCTTGCCTTCTGCCACTTCAGGAACTTATTCTATTGAACTCCTAGAGCCCATTTGAATAGTGGCATCTCTCATAATTATTCCCTGCTTGCAGTGGGCAAATATTGCAAAACTTTTCAGACATTATCCCCACACACTACTCAACCCTCAATGCACATCCAAATGCTTTTTTTTTTTTTAAGATTTTTTTCATATGGACCACTTTTAAAGTCTTTATTAAATCTGTTACAATATTGCTTCAGTTTTATGTTTTGGGTTTTTGGCCGCAAGGCATGCTCCCTGACCAGGGATGGAACCTGCACCCCCTGTATTGGAAGGCAAAGTCTTAACCACTGGACCGCCAGGGAAGTCCCCCCAATACCTTTTTTGAAGAAAGTGTTTTCTGTGAAATCTAAGGGAAAATGCCTTTTTTTTTTTAAATTTAATTTTATTTATTTATTTATTTTTGGCTGTGTTGGGTTTTCGTTGCTGCGCGCGGGCTTTCTCTAGCTGCAGCGAGCGGGGGCTACTCTTCGTTGTGGTGCACGGGCTGCTCATTGCAGTGGCTTCTCTTGCTGTGGAGCACGGGCTCTAGGCGCGCAGGCTTCAGTAATTGTGGCAGGCGGGCTCTAGAGTGCCGGCTCAATAGTTGTGGTGCACAGGCCTCATTGCTCCGCGGCATGTGGGATCTTCCCGGTCCAGGGCTCGAACCCGTGTACCCTGCATTGGCAGGCAGATTCTTAACCACTGTGCCACTAAGGAAGCCTGAAAATGCCTTTTTGGATGTTAAGCAATTTACATGCACATCAATAGTCCTATCCCCATAAGCTCCGTGATTCCTTCCTACATATTACATGGAGTTATGCTCTTTCAAACTCATTTAATATAGGCCGTATTTGAAGACACACTTTAGTCAAAAAAACAAACTAATCGTTAGAACCACTTCCAGCTATGAAGCTAACACTGTGAATTCAGAATACTTAATCTGTATATGTAAGTAAACCCATTTGGACAAGCTCAGCCTAGTTCAATGTTATGCTCCTCCTTCCCTGATCCAGCATCCTTAGAATCTATTTCTGCATGTATTCCCATGATCTTGACAGCATAACTTGTTAAAATGATACCAGATTTCTAGTGTGCTGTACCCCAGTGCATACTTTGTACTTGCATCCCCCCCCAAATGAGATCTACTTAGATTTAAATCTAATTATAGGTATTGTAGCAAGGAGAGATGCTAAAGGTAAGTTTTGAGGAAAGATGTTTACAAGGCAATTGCCCAAGTGAAATCATTAGAGACAATTAAACAAAGGGCAGTTAACTTTAGAATGGGAAGGAGGGATTGCTTCCCCAGGAAAAGAGGTTCAAGGCACACAGATTCATCAGAATTCCCCATACTGTCCCACTGCTATCCAAACCCTGGTTTGCTAATTATAGGACTGGAAAGGCTGTGAATTGTAATTCAGCAAACTGTAGGCTCATAATCTGTGTCTAGTTTTCTGAAATATTTGCATTGTGGCTAATAAGAGCTAAGAGAGAATTTCAGGGAAATCATAGACGCTCTCTCATTCTTTGATCATGACTTGAAATGGAAATTTAAATTCATGACATTGTCCATTTCTTTCTATAATCGCTGGAATGCACTCAAAAAGAACTAACTCAAAACAAAGTATTCTATTCAGTATTTATGCCATAATATCTTATTGCACTAGTCACTTGTCTCTTAATACATGGATTTCCATAGCAGCTTTATTTCATTCACCTTCAGGTAGAAAATTGTAAAAAAAAAAAAACAGTCTTTGATACTGCCTGCTATGTTCCTCAAGAGTCCCATTTTTCACTGCTAATTTAACTCCTGCCTTCAAATTTCTTCAGGTCAGATAACCAACAACAAATTCCTATCTTCATGGCTTTATTTTCCTGGAACTATTTTCATTCCTAAATAATGTGCTCAGTAAAACAGAAGACACTCTATTTTAAGTGCCTTATATTTTGATGTCCAAGTCCACATAATTGGGAAGTCTTTCTGTTGATTTCTAAAGCATGGAATTTTTTTTTTTTTTTTTTTTTACTAACATCTACAGTGTGTTCAGCACTACAGTGCAAGCACTGTCATCTTCAGATTTCTTTACAGGTGTGAAAGCAAGCAGACCTGCCTACATTTCTACATTTAGGATTGAAAGAAAGCAAATAGGATTGAAGTTCAAGTTTGGTCTCACTTCAAAGCTTTTTTTTCCCCCTGATAAAAATTGAACCTCCTGATTATATTATGTTCTAGTTCATTGTCTTCTCATATCCCCTCTTCCTACAAATAAACTGTAATTCTGTGACATGTTTAAGATCTTTCAAATTACTTTTAGTGATTTGGAGCAACATGCAGAAGAAATAAAGGCAACCAGAAATAACCATTGAAACTATGAAAATATACACCCAGAGACAAAATTATATTCAGAAGATCAGAAAGAGAGCCAAGAACTGAGTGCTATCTACTTAGGCTGCAGCTACAGAGAATGAGAAAGTTTCTGATTATAAAATTATACATCTCAACTGTTGAATATTTGGAAATTACAAAATTCTCATAAAAGTAAAAGCATACACAATCAAACAATGAAGGACAGAGACTGGATATATTTTTCATGCTCCTGGCTTAAATTATATTCGTAAGCATTTTCCCTGGATGTAACAATCATTATAAATTTTAACATATGTATATTTTTGCATAATATAGCCTGCTACATGCTTGATATCTATATGGAATTAGTAGAATTATGCTCTATTACTTATTAAACCATGTCACTAGTTCAGATGTTTAGGATGCTTCTGACTTAATCATATTCAGTTGTGCTCATTTTCGATGTAAAAATGTTTCAATTCCATATGCCAATTGCTTCTTATTATCAAAGACCTCCACTCAAAGACCTCCACTCAAAAAAGGTTATAATTATTTGCACTTTCACACTCTGAATATAATCTATGATGAATCATTCCACTGCACATTTCATATGTAAGAGAAACTCATAAATGTATACTAGAAAGCATCAACATCAAAATATCAACTGCTATAAACATCAAAAATTTATAGCAGTATTTTGTATAAGAGCAAAAATCAGGAAAAATTAAATATTCTTTAGCTAGTGAATACATAATAAATCCATAAAATGGAGTATTATAAAACAGGAAAATGAAGAAACCATATTTACATACACAAAGCAACATGCAATTCTGAGTGAAAAAAAAAAAGTATAGTCTTCTAAGACAAAGCACCAACAAGAAACAGAGCACACTCTCACATTAGAGTAATTCCAGGCAGATGTACTGATAAAGCTGGGGAAGTGGGTAAACTAATGAGAGAAAATGAAAACCTGGTATGAAGCAGGCACCAGGTGACTACTTCCTTTCGGGACAGCCTCTGCTGCTTATATTCAGTACCCACTGGCAGCTTCTGTCTTAAAATCTAATGATAAAATTCAACTTCCTTTTTAATTAAATAAAGTGATAATTTAGAACAGCTAGCCCTAACACCTTTTATTTTGATTTAAAGAAACATGTTTTAGGAGGTATATTACAAAAATTGTAGAGACTGCTTTAAAAGAAGTGAATATTTCCACTCAGAATGTTAAGTGTTTTGAAATATGTTTATAATTTTTTTCTATTTTTCAGTGAAAAAAATAATTATTTTACAGATGTAGAATAATGAAGGCTTGAGAAAAATTACTGAGCTGCTTATGTTACCTATGAGGAGCAGAGAGATTTAAACTCAGGGTTCTTTTCATCATGACATCAATATTCACATTGTGTAACATCACCAGCAAAATTTTTAAAAATAATCTCACATTCAGAGTATGTTAACTGACTTCTGATATTCTTAAAATATTTCTAATACACAATTTTGATAAATGCAGTCAGATTCAGAGGTGATCAAATTCATTTATTTTCATGCGGTAAGGATATGTTAGTCATTCATGTGTAAAAAATAATTCCTAGCTTTTGTAGACAGAACAAAAAATAAGAAATTCGAAGAGAGGCAATGAAATCAAACGTGATTATATATATATTTTTAACATCTTTATTGGTGTATAACTGCTTTACAATGGGTGTTAGTTTCTGCTTTATAACAAAGTGAATCAGCTATACATATACATATATCCCCGTATCTCTTCCCTCTGCATCTCGCTCCCTCCCACCCTCCCTATCCCACCCCTCTAGGTGGTCACAAAGCACCTAGCTGATCTCCCTGTGCTATGCGGCTGCTTCCCACTAACTACCTATTTTACATTTGGTAGTGTATATAAGTCCATGCCACTCTCTCACTTCGTCCCAGCTTACCCTTCCCCCTCCCCATGTCCTCAAGTCCATTCTCTACCTCTGCATCTTTATTCCTGTCCTGCCCCTAAGTTTTTCATAACCTTTTTTTTTTTTTTTTTTTAGATTCCATATATATGTGTTAGCATGCGGTATTTGTTTTTCTCTTTCTGACTTACTTCACTCTGCATGACAGATTCTAGGTCCATCCACCTCACTACAAATAACTCAATTTCGTTTCTTTTTATGGCTGAGTAATATTCCATTGTATATATGTGCCACATCTTCTTTATTCATTCATCTGTCAGTGGACACTTAGGTTGCTTCCATGTCCTGGCTACTGTAAATAGAGCTGCAATGAACATTGTGGTACATGACTCTTTTTGAATGATGGTTTTCTCAGGGTATATGCCCAGTAGTGGGATTGCTGGGTCATATGGTAGTTCTATTTTTAGTTTTTTAAGGAACCTCCATACTGTTCTCCATAGTAGCTGTATCAGTTTACATTCCCACCAACAGTGCAAGAGGGTTCCCTTTTCTCCACACCTCTCCAGCATTTATTGTTTGTAGATTTTTTGATGATGGCCATTCTGACCGGTGAGAGATGATATCTCATTGTAGTTTTGATTTGCATTTCCCTAATGATTAATGATGTTGAGCATTCTTTCATGTGTCTGTTGGCAATCTGTATATCTTCTTGGGAGAAATGTCTATTTAGGTCTTCTGCCCATTTTTGGATTGGTTGTTTGTTTTTTTAATATTGAGCTGCATGAGCTGCTTGTAAATTTTGGAGATTAATCCTTTGTCAGTTGCTTCATTTTCAAATATTTTCTCCCATTCGGAGGGTTGTCTATTCGTCTTCCTTATGGTTTCCTTTGCTATGTAAAAGCTTTTAAGTTTCCATTAGGTCCCATTTGTTTATCTTTGTTTTTATTTCCATTTCCCTAGGAGGTGGGTCAAAAAGGATCTTGCTGTGATTTATGTCACAGAGTGTTCTGCCTATGTTTTCCTCTAAGAGTTTGATGGTATCTGGCCTTACATTTAGGTCTTTAATCCATTTTGAGTTTATTTTTGTGTATGGTGTTAGGGAGTGTTCTAATTTCATACTTTTACATGTAGCTGTCCAGTTTTCCCCACACCACTTATTGAAGAGGCTGTCTTTTCTCCACTGTATATTCTTGCCTCCTTCATCAACGATAAGGTGACCATATGTGTGTAGGTTTATCTCTGGGCTTTCTATCCTGTTCCATTGATCTATATTTCTGTTTTTCTACCAGTACCATACTGTCTTGATTACTGTAGCTTTGTAGTATAGACTGAAGCCAGGGAGCCTGATTCCTCCAGCTCCATTTTTCTTTCTCCAGATTGCTTTGTCTATTCGGGGTCTTTTGTGTTTCCATACAAATCGTGAAAATTTTTTTTCTAGTTCAGTGAAAAATGCCATTGGTAGTTTGATGGGGATTGCATTGAATCTGTTGATTGCTTGGGTAGTATAGTCATTTTCACAGTGATGATTCTTCCAATCCAAGAACATGGTATATCTCTCCATCTGTTTGTATCATCTTAAATTTCTTTCATCAGTGTCTTATAGTTTTCTGCATACAGGTCTTTTCTCTCCTTAGGTAGGTTTATTCCTAGGTATTTTATTCTTTTTGTTTCAGTGGTAAATGGAGTGTTTCCTTAATTTCTCTTTCAGATTTTTCATCATTAGTGTATAGGAATGCAAGAGATTTCTGTGCATTAATTTTGTATCCTGCTACTTTACCAAATTTATTGCTTAGCTCTAGTAGTTTTCTGGTAGCATGTTTAGGATTCTCTCTATATAGTATCATGTCATCTGCAAACAGTTACAGCTTTACTTCTTCTTTTCTGATTTGGATTCCTTTTATTTCTTTTTCTTCTCTGATTGCTGTGGCTAAAAGTTCCAAAACTATGTTAAATAATAGTGGTGAGAGTGGGCAACCCTGTCTTGTTCCTGATCTTAGTGGAAATGATTTCAGTCTTTCACCATTGAGAATGATGTTGGCTGTGGGATGTCATATATGGCCTTTATTATGTTGACATAAGTACCTTCTATGCCTACATTCTGGAGGGTGTTTCTCATAAATGGGTGTTGAATTTTGTCGAAAGCTTCTTCTGCATCTAATGAGATGATCATATGGTTTTTCTCCTTCAGTTTGTTAATATGGTTTATCACATTGATTGATTTGCGTATATTGAAGAATCCTTGCATTCCTGGCATAAACCCCACTTGATCATGGTGTATGATCCTATTAATGGGCTGTTGGATTCTGTTTGCTAGTATTTTGTTGAGGATTTTTGCATCTATGTTCATCAGTGATATTGGTCTGTAGTTTTCTTTTTTTGTGACATATTTGTCTGGTTTTGTTATCAGGGTGATGGTGGTCTCGCAGAATGAGTTTGGGAGTGTTCTTCCCTCTGCTATATTTTGGAGGAGTTTGAGAAGGATAGATGTTAGCTCTTCTCTAATATTTGATAGAATTTGCCTGTGAAACCATCTGGTCCTGGGCTTTTGTTTGTTGGAAGATTTTTAGTCACAGTCTCAATTTCAGTGCTTGTGATTGGTCTGTTTATATTTTCTACTTCTTCCTGGTTCAGCCTCTGAAGGTTGTGCTTTTCCAAGAATTTGTCCATTTCTTCCAGGTTGTCCATTTTATTGGCATAGAGTTTCATGTAATAATCTCTCATGATCCTTTGTATTTCTGCAGTGTCAGTTGTTACTTCTCCTTTTTCATTTCTAATTCTTTTGATTTGAGTCTCTCCCTTTTTTTCTTGATGAGTCTGGCTAATGGTGTATCAATTTTGTTTATCTTCACAAAGAACCAGCGTTTAGTTTTGCTATTGTTTCCTTCATTTCTTCTTCATTTATTTCTGACCTGATCTTTATGATTTCTTTCCTTCTGTTAACTTGGGGGGTTTTTTGTTTTTCTTTCTCTAATCACTTTAGGTGTAAGGTTAGGTTGTTTGTTTGAGATGTTTCTTGTTTCTTGAATTAGGATTGTATTGCTATAAACTTCCCTCTTAGAACCGCTTTTGCTGTATCCCATAGGTTTTGGGTCATCGTGTTTTCATTGTCATTAGTTTCTAGGTATTTTTTGATTTCCTCTTTGATTTGTTCAGTGATCTCTTGGTGATTAAGTAGTGTATTGTTTATCCTCCAAGTGTTTGTAGTTTTTACAGATTTTTTCCTGTAATTGATATCTTGTCTCATAGTGGTGTGGTTGGAAAAGACACTTGATAAAATTTCATTTTCTTAAAATTATCAAGGCTTGATTTGTGACCCAAAATATGATCTATCTTGGAGAATGTTCCATGAGTACTTGAGAAGAAAGTGTATTCTGTTGTTTTTGGATGGAATGTCCTCTAAATATCAGTTAGGTCCATCTTGTTTAATGTGTCATTTAAAGCTTGTGTTTCCCTATTTATTTTCATTTTGGATGATCTGTGCATTGGTGAAAGTGGGGTGTTAAGGTCCCCTACTATGACTGTGTTACTGTCGATTTCCCCTTTTATGGCTATTAGCATTTGCCTTCTGTTTTGAGGTGCCCCTATGTTGGGTGCAAAAATATTTACAATTGTTATATCTTCTTGGATCGATCCCTTGATCATTATGTAGTGCCCTTCTTTGTCTCTTGTAATAGTCTTTATTTTAAAATCAATTTTGTCTGATATGAGAATTGCTACTCCAGCTTTCTTTTGATTTCCATTTGCATGGAATATCTTTTTCCATCCCCTCACTTTCAGTCTGTATGTGTCCCTAGGTCTGAAGTGGGTATCTTGTAGACAGCATATATACGGGTCTTGTTTTTGTATCCATTCAGCCACTCTATGTCTTTTGGATGGAGCATTTAATCCATTTACATTTAATGTAATTATCGATATGTATGTTCCTATTACCATTTTCTTAATTGTTTTGCGTTTGTTATTGCAGGTTTTCTCCTTCTCTTTTGTTTCCTGCCTAGAGAAGTACCTTTAGCATTTGTTGTAAAGCTGGTCTGGTGGTGCTGAATTCTCTTAGCTTTTGCTTGTCTGTAAAGGTTTTAATATCTCCATAGAATCTGAATGAGATCCTTGCTGGGTAGAGTAATCTTGGCTGTAGGTTTTTCCCTTTCATCACTTTAAATATGTGCTGCCACTCCCGTCTGGCTTGCAGAGTTTCTGCAGAAACATCAGCTGTTAACCTTATGGAGATTCCCTTATATGTTATTTGTTGTTTCTCCCTTGCTGCTTTTAATATTTTTCCTTTATATTTAATTTTTGATAGTTTGATTAATATATGTCTTGGCATGTTTCTCCTTGAATTTATCCTGTATGGGACTCTCTGTGCGTCCTGGATTTGATTGACTAATTCCCTTCCCTTATTAGGCAAGTTTTCAACTATACTCTCTTCAGATATTTTCTCAGTCCCTTTCTTTTTCTCTTCTTCTGGGACCCCTATGATTCAAACACTGGTGTGTTTAATGTTGTCCCAGAGGTCTCTGAGACTGTCCTCAATTCTTTTCATTCTTTTTTCTTTATTTTGCTCTGCAGTAGTTATTTCCACTATTTTATCTTCCAGGTCACTTATCTGTTCTTCTGCCTCAGTTATTCTGCTATTGATTCCTTCTAGGGAATTTTTAATTTCATTTATTGTGTTCATAATTGTTTGTTTGCTCTTTAGTTTTTCTAGGTCCTTGTTAAACGTTTCTTGTATTTTCTGCATTCTATTTCCAAGATTTTGGATCATTTTTAGTATAATTACTCTGAATTCTTTTTCAGGTAGACTGCCTATTTCCTCTTCATTTGTTTGGTCTGGTGGGTTTTTATCTTGCTCCTTCACCTGCTGTGTATTTCTCTGTCTTCTTATTTTGCTTAACTTACTGTGTTTGGGGTCTCCTTTTCGCAGGCTGCAGGTTTGTAGTTCCTGTTGTTTTTGGTTTCCGCCCCCGGTAGCTAAGGTTTGTTCAGTGGGTTGTGTAGGCTTCCTGGTGGAGGGGACTAGTGCCTGTGTTCTGGTGGATGAGGCTGGATCTTGTCTTTCTGGTGGGCAGGTCCATGTCCAGTTGTGTGTTTTGGGGTGTCTATGACCTTATTATGACTTTAGGCAGCCTCTCTGCTAATGGGTAGGGTTGTGCTCCTGTCTTGCTAGTTGTTTGGCATAGGGTGTCCAGCACTGTAGCTTGCTAGTCGTTGAGTGCAGCTGGGTCTTAGCCATGAGATGGAGATCTCTGGGAGAGCTTTTGCTGTTTGTTATTATGTGGAGCTGGGAGGTCTCTGGTGGACCAAGGTCCTGAACTAGGCTCTCCCACCTCAGAGGCACAGGCCTGACACCCAGCTGGAGCACCAAGACCCTGTCAGCCACACGACTCAGAAGAAAAGGGAGAATAAAAGAAGGAAAGAGACTAAAAAGAAATAAAATACAATAAAATAAAGTTATTAAAATATAAAAATAATTATTAAAAAGAAATTGAAAAGTAATGAAAAAAAAAAGAAAGAAAGAAGAGAGCAACCAAACCAAAAAACAAGTCCACCAATGATAACAAGCACTAAAAACTATATATAAAAAAAAAAAAACAATGGACAGACAGAACCGTCGGACAAATGGTAAAAGCAAAGCTATACAGACAAAGTCTCACAGAGAAGCCTACACATACACACTCAGAAAACGAGGAAAAGGAAAAAAATATATATATCATTGCTCTCAAAGTCCACCATCTCAATTTTGGGATGATTCGTTGTCTATTCACGTATTCCACAGATGCAGGGTTCATCAAGTTGATTGTGGAGATTTAATCCACTGCTCCTGAGGCTATTGGGAGAGATTTCCCTTTCTCTTCTTTGTTCACACAGCTCCTGGGGTTTAGCTTTGGCTTTGGCCCCGCCTCTGTGTGTAGGTCGCCTGAGGGCATCTCTGCCCACACAGACAGGAGGGGGTTTAAGGAGCAGCTGAATCGGGGGCTCTGGCTCACTCAGGCTGGGGGGGTGGGGAATGTGGGTGGGGGAGGGAGGGTTACGGGATGCGGGGCGAGCCTGTAGTGGCAGAGGCAGCATGACGTTGCACCAGCCTGAGGCACGCCCTGTGTTCTCCTGGGGAACTTGTCCCTGGATCACGGGACCCTGGCAGTGGCGGGCTGCACAGGCTCCCGGGAGGGGCGGTGTGGAGAGTGACCTGTGCTCGCACACAGGCTCCTTGGTGGCTGCAGCAGCAGCCTCAGCATTTCCTGCCCATCTCTGGTGTCCACGCTGATAGCCACGGCTCACGCCCATCTCTGGAGCTCCTTTAGGCGGTCCTCTGAATCGCCTCTCCTCACGCACCCCAAAACAATGGTCTCTTGCCTCTTTGGCAGCTCCAGACTTTTTCCCGGACTCCCTCCCGGCTAGCTGTGGCGCACTAGCCCCTTCAGGCTGTGTCCACGCAGCCAACCCCAGTCCTCTCCCTGGGATCTGATCTCCGAAGCCCGAGCCTCAGCTCCCAGTTCCCGCCCATCCCGGCGGGTGAGCAGACAAGCCTCTCGGGCTGGTGAGTGCTGGTCGGCACCGATCCTCTGTGCGGGAATCTCTCCGCTTTGCCCTCCACACCCCTGTTGCTGCGCTCTCCTCCGTGGCTCCGAATTTTCCCCCTCCCCCACCCGCAGTCTCTGCCCGCGAAGGGGCTTCCTAGTGTGTGGAAACCTTTCCTCCTTCACAGCTCCCTCCCACTGGTGCAGGTCCCATCCCTATTCTTTTGTCTCTGTTTTTTCTTTTTTCTTTTGCCCTACCCATGTACGTGGGGAGTTTCTTGCCTTTTGGGAGGTCTGAGGTCTTCTGCCAGCGTTCAGTAGGTGTTCTGTAGGAGTTGTTCCACATGTAGATGT
The DNA here is from genome assembly GCF_028564815.1 of Eubalaena glacialis. Classification (NCBI taxonomy): domain Eukaryota; kingdom Metazoa; phylum Chordata; class Mammalia; order Artiodactyla; family Balaenidae; genus Eubalaena; species Eubalaena glacialis. The sequence continues at coordinate 7,221,433 of NC_083718.1, read as the reverse complement.
ATTTCTGATGTATTTGTGGGGAGGAAGGTGATCTCCACGTCTTACTCTTCTGCCATCTTGAAGGTCTCCCCTGATTATATGTTTTGGTGTAACTGTACTACATGCATAGATTAAATTCTCATGAGAAAATGGGATTTGTATAATAAATATAGCATTTACTTAGTCAAGATAGTTCAAGAAATATCATTTTCTACTTCATCATTCCATACATTTTTCTTTGAAAATAAAAATCTTTGAGGACGTGTAGTCAAACTGAAGACCATTGGTGGAAACAGCAAATGGATTGGTCAATATTTGGCAGTTAATTTCCTCAGTATGGTTGCTAATATTTACCCATCCTCAATCTCAGTCAGTAGATTTATGTTTTCTGGATATACACATAACTAATAATACAGTAACATGTGTGGTGTCACTTCCTAGAACTGTGGACTACCATCCCAGATTTATCTGTACAGTACCATAGTTTCTGAGATAATGATACAAATAATTTTCAATTAGCCAGTGAGCTTTTAGAATATTTTGCCACAGAGAATCTGATTCTTTGGATTCAATTAGATTCTCCTTTGCTTTGATTAGATGAATGAACAAAAAACACTCTACCTTTCTACAAAAAACAGTAGTCTGGAATGGTTACTTTTTTATCTTAAAGAGATTTTTATTCATAGACCTGCTGACAATTAGTCTTTTCCTAGCTCATAACTCCCAAAGAGAAATACCTAAAAGTGGTCTCTACTTTAAAACTGACAGAAGAAGCAAAGACTGAATTTATTTACATAATCATTATAAATTTTACGCAGACATGTAGATATATATTACTCGATCTGTCGGTATATTCCCTCCTAAATTCTCCTAAATGCCCATTCCTAACTCATGTTTGTTTATTTATATATTTATTCATTCATTATTCAGCACTTTTCTTAAGTACATACTATTTGTGTATATATATATATTCAGCATATACAATGTGATGAAATGAGCTAACTATTAAAAATACTGAGGTGAATAAAATACTGTCTTTGTACATAATTTGACAGATAAATAGATATTCACAGTGCTTGTGTTGCAATGTGAGTGTTGTAATGAATGCATAGAGAGGGTAAAATGGGTGCAGAGAGAAAAATATCATAGTGCTTTTTGAAAGTTTTTCCTGTACTAAAAGTGACTCCTACATTTTAGGTTTTTGTTATTTAATGGCATAAAGCAACCCCCATTTATGATGCCCACCTTCTGCAGGATAGAAATCTGGGCATGGCATAGATGGATTCTTTGCTTTGCTTGGGGCCTCACTAGGTTGAAATCATGGTGTTGCCAAAACTGCACGTGCATCTGTAGATAAATATTCTCTTCCAAGATCACTGAGGTTGTTAGGAAAATTAATTCCTCATGGTTGTAGATCTGAGGTCCCAATTTTCTTACTGGTTTTGGCCAAGAGTAGCTGCCAGTTGCTAGTGGCCCCACCCAGGTCCTAGCCATGGGGCCCTATTGTAAGGTACCAGCTTACTTCAAGGACAGCAGGAGAATTTTCCTCCAGCTGGCTACAAGGGAATGTTACGTAACATACATAATCATGGGAGAGATTTTCCCATCATCTTTGACATATAATATAACTAAATGAAGGGAAGGACAATTCCATCATACTCCCAGGTCCCATGAAGGCTCAAGGGGAGAGAATTATCCATGTGATTAAATGAATCAGTATTTTCTGTTATGATTTGAATATGTCTCTTAAGAAATTCTTCTTTCCATCCATATCTGCTTAATATTTTGTCAAATATTCTAGTATGTCTCAAATTTTACTTTCATTTTTAAGATATGTGTATGGTGTGTGGTGGAGGTTTTTTCCCAAGTAAATAATCAGCTTTTCCCTCCATCATTTATTGAATTATCCACCCTTTTTCTGTTTACCTGTAATTTTAGCTCTTTCATATATTATAGATCTGTGAGCTCTCAATTCTGTTTCATGTTGTTTTTCTACTTTTTAACCAATAATATATCTTTATTGCCACAGCCTTATTAAAAGTGTGGATATCAAATAACTTGTTCACAATCATATTTTTATTCTTCAGAGGGTTTTGTATACCCTTGGATCTTTACCAAATAAATTTTAAAAATAAATTTTCACGTTCTACCAAAAAGATGCCATAATTGTGATTGGAGTCACATTGAATCAATGCGCTCACTACAAAGATTTGACATCTTAGTATAATTGCCTGCTCATCCATAACATTGTTTCTTTTCTCCATTTATTAAGCCTTCTTGAATGTTCTTTAAAATGTAATGTATAATTTTTGTATAATGTCTTTGTACATATTTTGTGATTATTTCTGCTAGACTTGCTTTCTTCAATGTTCTCCTGAAGTTCGTATGGATGTTAGACTAATGCGTTCTACAGTGGAAGCAAGAAAACCACTTAATTAAAACACTTTGACAATAATCCTGTTACAATACTGATGGACTTCAGAAATATCAATAGAGATAAAACCACTTTCTTTTTCATAATTTACTTCCATATCCCAATATTATTATTATTTTTAAAATAAATTTATTTATTTATTTATTTATGGCTGCATTGGGTTTTCGTTGCTGCGCGCAGGCTTTCCCTAGTTGCATTGAGTGGGACTACCCTTCGCTTTGGTGCGTGGGCTTCTTATTGTGGTGGTTTCTCTTGTTGTGGAGCATGGGTTCTAGGTGCGTGGGCTTCAGTAGTTGTGGCACGGGGGCTTCAGTAGTTGTGGCATGCGGGCTTCATTAGTTGTAGCTCGCAGGCTCTAGAGCGCAGGCTCAGTAGTTGTGGTGCATGGGCTTAGTTGCTCCGCGGCATGTGGAATCTTCCCGGACCAGGGCTGAAACCCGTGTTCCCTGCATTGGCAGGCAGATTCCTAAACACTGCACCACCAGGGAAGTCCCCAATATTATTAATCTCAGAATTGTCTTCACAAACCTTGGCCACTCCATTTTTCATATTTATTAACAATGTATGGGAAGGTGACATATGAAAATGTCAAAATATTTGTGTATGTGTGTATAATTGACATATAATGAATAGAAAATATATGTTAAACTTATAAAAATTTAATTAAATCTTTCTAAGACATTTATAATACAATAAATAGAGCAGGGTGCATAACACTGGAAAACTTACTGTAGACCAGAAACTAGTAGACAAAAGGCATTGGTTTTATAAAGACATTAGTTTTTATAATGGTAAGCCTCATTATTTCTTTTAGTTGGTGAAACCCCAAAAGAGAATACTTAACAATTTTCAGTTTGTAGTGCTGCAATCAGGCAATCTTAACTTGGGCCAAGGCATCAGAAGCTTCAGGGTGATCTGTGGACATTTACTCAAATATCTTAACCCCTAAAGGTTTGCTCTCATCATAGTTTAAAAAAGTTTTAAAACAGTGTATATTATATAAAACATATTACATGACTAAAATCAAATATGTTTATATATATAAATAGATAGATACACATATATATATATATTTTAAATGATAGTGCATTAGGCTAGGAGTAGAATAAGATCCAGAAAAGTGGTAACAGTAATTAATAATCATAATAATAATAATAATGGTGGCTCTCCTATTGAGTGCTTAGTACATGTAACATACTGTTCAAGTGTTTTACATAATTAATATCTATCTACAGTATGAAAATGGCTTATTATAATACCTTATTTCCTAAAATTAATATGCATTGTTTTATACAAACACTTTATACAAAGAGGGTAAATGAGAGTCAGAGGTGCAGAGTAATTTGGTCAAACTCTCTCACTCCAATGTTGTCACTCAGATTATGGGCTTTCTGGCCAGAAGATTGTTATTTTGATTCTAATGTTCACAAATGTAAAATGCAGCTACAGTAACCCATATCTCATTGAATTGTTTTAGAACATAATGATAGTAAAATTCATAATGTGTAACAAAATGTAGGGGATCAACAAACATTATTTTATAATATATTAACATAAATTTAAATAATCTATCATCCCTATAATACTGAATTACATATAGATAAAATATGTGCATACATATAATATAATGTATTGCACATATAATATATTGGTATATCATAATCACATCAATATAATTATGACTATATAAGTATAAAATATGGGGATATATGGTATAAGCATGTTGTAGTTTATAGTATATTATCTAATATTACTTATTAATTACCATCAATGTTATTAACCAGAGTTGAAATGTAATCTTTGTAACTTCAATAGTATTTACTATTTTCATAATGACATTATAACTTTCAAGAAATCCAACACATATTAAAAGTTTTTCAATTTATTTTTTCTATCCTTAACATGAGGGATGAATTATGTCACCTTTAAAGATACATTTTGCTGTAAAATTTGATTATAATTTTTTGTGCAGAATATGTCACAAATTTTAATTCATCCTTACATCAGAATTTTTAAAGTATTCTATTTACTTTCATTTAATTTTTGAAATACAAATTGCTATTTAAATAAGTTTTTCACAAACTTTAATTTTTTGATATAAACTGTGATTGATACATTTCACATTGATGCTATTTTCTGGAAAAAATGTGAAAAATTGACTTGGCTATTCAGAAATCACTATATTTTCAGTATTTCTACTTTTCATTTTTATTTAACTTGAAAGAATATATCATACATCTAGCATTTTATGTTGAGACTTTTGGTCATACTGTATAATTTTGAGTCAATGAAATATGAATTTCTAATTCACTTGTGGATTATTAAGACTAACTTTTTAACCTCTAATATTTGCTAAGGAATTACAGTTCATGATCAGAAATATATTTTATGTCTCAAAGGTTTAATCTTCTATCCTGAACTTATTTTTATTCAAGGCAACTAGGCAAAGTCTAAATGTTCTTTTCATGAGCTGTCCATCATTTGCATTACATGAATAGATAAATAAACATAAATCTGGAATAATGTACAAAATCAATTAACCAAACAAATCATGCATAGAACTCAAAGGATGTAAATTGTAAATGCTAAAAATGCACTCAACCAAAAGTTGTAACAGCTTCCCTACATAATAATTATTGTATTTTTTAATAAAGTTTATTTTTATTACAATCACTTAATCTAAGAGTCAACCTGAGTGTCAACAGAGATAAATAAGAATATTCTTGTTCTTAATTATTCTTCATTTTTTTTAAAGTGGAAAGTATCAGACTCTCTTAGATGAGTGTTTTAACCAAAGTGTAGAACATTGTCAAACACTCTACACTTGAAACTATAGAATACAAATAGAATCGTTGCCAAAAAAACAGGTAGAGTTTTGTCTGTTTAAATCTGTATTAGTAAAATGAATTCTTAAGCATGACCTTCTGCACAGAGTGGTATTATTAAAATTAGAAATTTTGAATTGCTCTGAAGTGTTTATTAATATATTTATTTATATGATAGATATGCTTTTGCTTTTGTACCATGATATTTTCTCAAACTTCTGTCTGTTAAACTTTGTAAATGAATAAATTAAGGAAAATCATATGTCAACTCTGACCTCAAAACACTCAGCTGTTTTCACATTTAGCAAACTAACTATAGCTCAGTCTGTAGAGGAGGTAATTTGAATATGTAAGATGTTCTTGAACCTTCACTACGGTACTTTCTTGGCCTGATTATCTCCACCATGACTGTGAGTTCACTGTCATGCACTGTATGAATCTGGGCCTCAAATAAATACTTTTTATTTTAACTCTTCTCAAAGGTACTTGCTCATCAATTAGTAAGTGGCTTCTGCTACAGCTGACTTACAGAGGTTGTTAAGTGGCCATGAATCTAGTTAGTTGCCTACAAAAATCCCCAGTACACTCTTGAGAATTTGCTCCTCCACTGAGCTGGGATTTGGGTTTCTGAATAATACAGTAAGCTCTCAGTTCAATAAATTATTGATAATGACATCTTATTAATAATAAGAATATTTTATATTTGAGACCTCATTTTTTAAAAAGGGAAGTTTCCATAAGCATGGTTTCTATATTTTTTCATTCGACCTTTGCAACATTTTATGGAAGGTTGGATAAGAATGACTATTTAAGCTTTAATTTTTCTTTAGTATAATGATTAAACCAACCCATTTCAATGGCTGAAACTAATTTTTTCACATTATTTTTCTATCCCTGTCTTTATTATTTTCTTGGGGTTAACAGGTTTATTTCACTCTCCATCAAGCAATAGTGTTTATTTTTTTCCTGTCATCACTTATGTTCAAGGTCTACTAAAACATTACCTGAGAGATTAATCCCACTGCAAGTTCTAACCTGAGTCCTCAGGTGGAGGTAAATCTACCAGAGCCAAGAAAAATAAATAGGCTGCTGAACCTATGATTCATTTATTTGAATATTTTCAACTTTGTTGCTTGTGTGTTACTGATATTAGTTATTCAATATTTATAACCAGCTTTGCACATGTGCTTGTTTTTTTTTTAATCAAATCTCTGCCATAGACACTTGTTATTTTAATACATTTGTGTTTCATCTACCCTTATCTTAACATTATGCTCAGTTTCTCTTGTTATCCATCTCAAGTTAATTCATCATGGCCTGGTTTTCTTTGATATTAATTTAGCATGATTCAAGTTGTGCAATGAATTTTCAGTTGCTTACATCAACAACTGCCAGTCTGTGTGATTTAAGATACCTTTGATATCTTTTTGATCTGTTTAGTTAGTGATTCAATTATTCTAAACTCTAGGAGTAATTGCTGACCCAAATTTTACCACAGGACAGTAAAACTGCATCCCATTGCATTTTATATGTTTCTATTGTCTAGGACTTTCTTTGATGTTCTGTCCAGCCTCAGTGGAACTGCTGTTCTGTGTATTTAATTATATTTTATCACATACTATTTTAAATGAACAAAAATTAAAATGTAATATTTAAATATCCATGCTCATAATGAGGGGGAACTAAGCTCTACATCCTGGTGAGAGAATAATTAAATAATATGTAGACATGTTAAAATCACCCCAGAAGTTAATGTGTCTATTGGGAGAGATACTTTGAGGCTATGCATCTATGCTGTTTCTCCTTATCTGTTTGTTCACAAATTTTATCATTCATCATTGGTCTCACCTACAGCAGTTATTGTGGTATTCTCATGATGATTTTCTATTTCCCACATTTCTTCTACATTTGTTATTTTGAACTGTTTTGTAAGAAAGATTTGTCCTTTATTCCTTTATTTACATCAGATGGATTCATGATTATCATATTAGTTTTCTATTGATGCTTTAAAGATATTGCACAAATTTAGCAGGATACAACAGCATCCATTTATCATCTCACAATTTCCATGTGTCCGAAGTCTGGGCATAGTGTAGCTCAGCTTGTTCCTCTGCTCTGAGATGCCCAAGACAGAAAACAGGTGTATACAGGGCTGAATTATTTTCTAGAGTCCTTCCACGCTCACACAGGTTGTCGGTGGGATTTAGTTGCCTGCCGTTGGAGGCCTGAAGTTTACTTGCCAGGTGTCAGCCAGGTGTCATCCGCTGCATCTAGAGACCACCTGCATTCTCTAACTCATAGTCCAGCAGTGATGGGTAAGTGATGGGTAAGCCAGCAGTGATGGGTAAGTGATGGGTAAGCCAGCAGTGATGGGTAAGTGATGGGTAAGCAGCAGTGATGGGTAAGTGATGGGTAAGCCAGCAGTGATGGGTAAGTGATGGGTAAGCAGCAGTGATGGGTAAATGATGGGTAAGCCAGCAGTGATGGGTAAGCCAGCAGTGATGGGTAAGTGATGGGTAAGCAGCAGTGATGGGTAAGCCAGCAGTGATGGGTAAGTGATAGGTAAGCCAGCAGTGATGGGTAAGTGATGGGTAAGCAGCAGTGATGGGTAAGTGATGGGTAAGCAGCAGTGATGGGTAAGCCAGCAGTGATGGGTAAGTGATAGGTAAGCCAGCAGTGATGGGTAAGTGATGGGTAAGCAGCAGTGATGGGTAAGTGATGGGTAAGCAGCAGTGATGGGTAAGTGATGGGTAAGCAGCAGTGATGGGTAAGTGATGGGTAAGCAGCAGTGATGGGTAAGTGATGGGTAAGCAGCAGTGATGGGTAAGTGATGGGTAAGCAGCAGTGATGGGTAAGTGATGGGTAAGCAGCAGTGATGGGTAAGTGATGGGTAAGCAGCAGTGATGGGTAAGTGATGGGTAAGCAGCAGTGATGGGTAGGCCCTCTCATGCTTTGAATCTTCCCTCTGCCTCCCTCTTCTGCTGCTTCTGTCTGACTGCTCCCAGCTGGAGAGAAATCTCTTTGCTGTTAAGGGCTCAAGTGATTAAACTGGGCCCATCTGGAGAACTGAGGATAGTCTCCTTAAGTTTTATAACCTTCATTATATCTGCAAATTTCTTTTTGCCATGTCACATAATATAACCGAAAGTGGGGCCTGGCTGCTTGCCGCTCAGAAACCAATAAAGAGGCCAGGTTGGTGGAAAGGAAAGTTTCCTTTATTTTAGATGCCAGCAACTGGTGGGGTTGGGGGTGGGGGGGGAGGGCCGATGCCTGTCCAAAGGCCGACTCCCCGCCCCCACCCACTGAGAATCAGGGGGCAAGAGCTTTTATAGGCGGAGGGAGGGGGCTACATGCAGAAACAGCACAGTCAGCTCTGGCAGTCATCTTGAAATTGGTCGTGTGGTGGTCTGACCAGCGTCACCTTGATTGTATTCGGTACAGTTAGTCTTCAATTCAGGGTTGGTTTGTTCCCATTTCCTTGAGGCCAGTTTTCGGAATTGTGACAGCTTATGTCATGGCTACAGCCTGGTCATCATGTAGTTAACCTCTTCCACCTGGTGGGGGGTCTCATTGTCTATAAGACAGCTCCCAGGGTACGGCTCAGAATATTATCTGTAGCCCTTGAGGAGGGACTGAAGGTCCTTGACTATGCTTAATGACTAAACTATTATTATTTGGTCTCCTTTAACTGTTTTCCTTTGTTTCTGCATTTTCTTACTCTCTGATTAAACTTATTCTTTGGCTAAAGTTTTTCCACAAACAAAAGTCAGGCTGAGGACATGGGGGCCATAGACCATAGGGTCTTGCTCCGTTTCGATAACATATTCTGGGCAACAAAGATTAAAGGAACCCAAATCCTCCCTACCAGTTATTTGTTTTGTTTCGATTTATAAGAAAATAATTTTGTACTGTGTTTTGTTGCTCACATTCTTCTAGCTTTGCTCATTAGAAGCTTTCTCAGGTTGGTTGCTATGCTCTTTTTCATGCCCCTCCTCCTCCTTTTAAGCACTTTTTTACTTTGTGACACTACTGAATGCCCCAAGCTCATCTAGTATTTTCCCTGCCCTGGCTCCAACAGTGAACAGTTTCTATAAGGAGCCCTGCTTTCTTTTATTCTGAATTTCTTAACATATCCTCAAATCACAAAAACAAAGCAAAACAAACAAACAGCAAAAAACCCAGATCGGGGTCAGGGGAGGGATAAATTTGGAATTTGGGATTAACAGATGCAGACTACTATATTTAAAATCGATAAACAGCAAGGACCTACTGCTAGCACAGGGAACTATATTCAATATCTTGTAATAACCTATAATGGAAAAGAATCTGAAAAAGAATAGATTTATATATATAAATATACATATAAATATATATAATAAATATATAAATATATAATAACTGTAAATATATTTCCATATAAGTATATATAAATATATAATAAATATATAAATATATATATAAACTGAGTCACTTTGCTGTACACCTGAAACATTGTAAATCAACTATACTTCAATACAAAAATAAAAATTAAAAAAAACAGATCAAGCATGAGGTAAGAGAAAAAATCCTATATCTATAGCTAACACAGAACTAGGAGACAGAGAATACGACAACTTCCCATTACCTGGAAACAGGTAAATAAACACGAATCTTTCAGTCACCTCTGGAGTCTGCATCTGATTGGTGACTCGAGAAGAGACTGCAATTCAGATTTAGATGTTAATATTATCCTATTGCTACCTCACCACTTCCTTAAAATTGAGGTAATTTTTTGACATTATGTCCTTTAATATTGCCTCTCTCCTTTTCTCTTGATTTTCTCCTGTAACTTCTTGGAGCATCATGTCTCTTAACTTCGCTTTTGTATTTACATTTAAAATTTTTCTGCAGTGTATTCCAAGTCATTGGTTTATGACTACCTACAGATTCAACTATTGCTTTGTCTGGTGCTTGATACATCTACTGAGATTTTTAAAAATATTTAAATTTTCTTTATTGTTTATAAATATCAGTATGGGCAAAGATAGAAGCAACAGCTTATGTGTCGAAAAACTTAATAAAATTGGTTTTACCCTTTATCACAATTTCTCTTGTATACATATGTACAAATGCTGTTACCGCTATTTAAGCAATGAAGTCCCTAAAATGAAAATACTCTGTTTAGGCTCTTCATTCCAATATTTCTAATTTAAAAATGTACCTTATAAGCTATACTCTGTGGGAATACCCCATATCAAAAATTTGACAACCTTTGAATTTTAATACAGACTAATTTGACTACTAATTAGACATTACCAAATCCTTTCTCCTATACCTAGCTAAATGTTTGCTAATTCTCATTTTATACACAAGAAGGCTGAGACATAGAGTGGTTAAATTTCGTGGGTTAACGAATAAGTAAAGTGGTAGAATTAGCACTTAAGTCCCCTGGTAATCTGATCATGGAATCTGTGCTCCTAACCACTATTCATTACTACTTTCTTTGCAGTGAATAAATACAGGGAACTCTACTCAGCACTCTGTGGTGACCTAAATGGGAAGGAAATCCAAAAAAGAGGGGATGTATGTATACGTACAGCTGATTCACTTTACTGGACAGTAGAAAATAACACAACATTGTAAAGCAACTATACTCCAATAAAAATTAATTTTTTTAAAAAAAAGGAATCTAAAAGAGATTTTATATGTCACTTTGCTGTCCACCTGCAACTAACACCACATCATAAATCAACTATATTTCAATAAATTTTTTAAAAACAAAAAACAAACAAAAAAATAAATAAATAAATACTGAGAGTTTCTGGTAGATGTTGTATCACGTAGAAAAGCCATTTTGGTCCAAAGAGAAACATGTGAAAATAAAGTGTACGACATCTGCCTTCACAGAATTTGCATCCTATTTAGAATATTTCTGGCAAAGTCTAATTAACTTGTTGAGTCAAATACTATTATAGAGAACCAAATGCAATGTAAGATTCATACTATACCTTTTGGGCAATATAGGGTTGGAGTTGATGGTCATTACCATCAAGAAGTTAATAGTGGGCAGATTATGGATTGTACCAAAAATTAAACACGTGAGACATAATGGAATGATAATTTAAAAAAGAGATATAGAATGTTCCTATACTTTTTTCTGGTATGAATTTAATGTGCTTTTAAGATTTTGGGGGGTTTTTTTCCTTAAGACTTCTCTGGCATTTGTGGATATGTAAAACTCTCTCAGTTTATAATCTTACAGCACATATTAACTACTTAGATTGTTTATCAAAGTTATATTAATTGTGAGGAGGCCTGAATAATGTCCATTCTTCCAACTACACCATAAGCTCTGTGACATCCTGAGCCACATTTACTGTACTATTTACTGTTTTCTGTCTTTTCTCATGACATTTAGATGTCAGTAAAATGATTATTTAATAAAACAAAACAACTCGTTTCCCTAAAACACAATTTAGCCAATTTCACATGAGAAGAAAACAAATACATTACATTTTAAAATCATGCCTTCCCCCACTTTAACATGTGAGGTTTTTTTGTTTTATACTATTTGTCATACTTTTATGTTCATTCCTTATAGAATAACAATCTCTTATTAACCCAGAATATCAATTTCAAAATACTGATTCCATAATTTAGAGTGGTCATCCTATGTCTTCCTGAACTAAAGATGTATTTATGAGTATTAAAAAATAAATTCCACTTTTATTAAATAAAATGGAAGTACATTGAAATGCATTAAGCTGTTCTTATATTTAAGATTTTTTTCTTGAGCTAGATTCCCAGCATTGTAATTACAAGAGCTGTGAGGGTACATTGGCATATTGAAATAGAATGATTTTCAGATTATGTAAAATGCTTTCTGAAGGCACCTCACATATGATATTAATAAGGCAGCTAGGATTTATAATTATAGCATTTTGCCATAGGAAACATGGAAATGCTTTATTAGAGAAATCACATTTTTTTAAATTATATTTTATTTATGTACTTTCTTGTGTCTGAATGTAGTGCACAGTAAGAATTTTTGACTGATTCTAGTCTTTGCAAAAGCAGTTCATTCAAAGGAGAACCACTCATGCTTATTGTTATATGCAATCATGAAATGAATAGACATTCAGTTTCCTGCCACGGGTTTCTCGTATTATTCCTTCACACACCACATCAAAGTTTAGATGGGAAGGAATTTGCTAAATTTGGGGGTCCAGTAGTTGCATACTTAAAATTTACTTTTTTTTTCTCTAATTATTTCTGTTCTCTGAGCTCTTCTCTAGTGTATCAATATAAACAAGTGGTGGGAAACAGAAACATCCAGGTGTAAAAAGCAGAAATGGAGTTAATGCAGGGAAGTATAAGACATAAAATCAACAGACGGCCTGTAGGAGTGAGAATCAAGATCCAGCACTGAAATTAATGAGTTCAAGCACAAATGGTCACAAAACTATGGAAACAATAAAAAGATCAGTGGTTGCCAGGGGTCGGGGAGACGAACAGGCAGAGCACAGAGGACTTTTAGGACCTTGAAAATACTCCATATGATATTATAATGATGGGTTTATGTCATACTTTTGTCCAATCCCATAGAATTTACAGCACCAAGAGTGAACCCTAAGGTAAACTATGGACTTTGGGTGATTATGATGTATCAATTTAGGGTCATCCTTAGTAAAAACATACGATCCTGGTGAGTGACATTGACAGTAAGAGAAGCTATGCATGCGTAGGAGCGGGGGGGTATAAGAGAAATCTCCGTACCGTCCCATAAATATTGTTGCTAACCTAAAACTGCTCCAAAAAAATAAAGTTTTGGGGCTTCCCTGGTGGTGCAGTGGTTGAGAATCTGCCTGCCAATGCAGGGGACACGGGTTTGAGCCCTGGTCTGGGAAGATCCCACATGCCGCGGAGCAACTGGGCCCGTGAGCCACAATTACTGAGCCTGCGCGTCTGGAGCCTGTGCTCCGCAACAGGAGAGGACGCGATAATGAGAGGCCCGCGCACCGCGATGAAGAGTGGCCCCCGCTTGCCGCAACTAGAGAAAGCCCTCGCACAGAAACGAAGACCCAACACAGCCATAAATAAATAAATAAATAAATAAAAGAACGTGAATTTCTTAAAAAAAAAAAAAAAGTTTTATTTTCTTAATAAAAAAAAACAAATGTTCATTGCTATGATCCAGGGATCACAGCCTCAACTGCTGCTTGCAAATCAACTAGAAACTGGCCACCAAAATGATGGCTTGCTTGCCAGAAGAAACAATCAGCATAAGATGTTCTTCTTAAACATTCCTTCTGGATATCAAACAAATGCTTCTTAATCTGGAATGTATCTCCTCTCCAGAGGCAATCACAAGGAAGTAGGAAAAAAATAGTTTTGAGCTTTTCAGTCTCAAGTTCAGGAAGGTGCACTAGGAGAGGATAGGATGGATACTGAGAATTAATAAGCCACATCCTACACTGGTTTCCAATGAAAGATCTATACAGCTTACTACATACATGTGAAATTCTACTAATAAAGAAACAACAAATGTTCCCACCTAACGTACTGCACTTAATGTGCACACACACACACACACACACACGCATTGAACATTTTCCCAAGAGACATCTGAATGTCCTTTTAATTACTTCATCTATCTGTGAGTGATCATTATTACTATAATTCAAAGATCAGCAAACAACCACTACACACAACCTCTTTATAAGGTGGGCTGGAGAGAACAGATAACTAATGCTACTATGCTCATTTATGCAACTGGCCATAGTTAATATTTTTGAACTTCTGCTTTCCACTACATGTCCTTTGTTCCATTAGTTTTTCAGATGGCCAGGGTTGTTTATTTGGGGATGTAGAAGACCAGAATCTCTATTACTGAGGAGTCATAGCTATCTTGGTATTATGCCTACTTGGGTTCTGTAATCAGTCATTTTCTTTTATCACTGGGCATAGCAATTAATACAAAGTGCCTTAGATTAGTGGTCTCCAAGCATTATTATTCAGGTACATTGTAGAAGAAATTTGAAATAAAGTGGTTTTTCAAAAATTTGTAATAAAATGTATGTCACTTTAAATTTGACATCTAAAACTTTTCACAATTAAAGCAGTTCCAAGGTGTGTAGTTTCTGAGGTGCTGTGATTATTGACATTTTAAAATAAAACTTCTGCTTTTCTTTAGGAGATAATCACAAGAGAACTCTCTTGCACCCTAACAATATGAACAAAACATCTGAGCGCTTAGTTGGCAAGGAATCTAATTAACTAAAATCCAGAAAGTGACAAGTTTACTGGGGGAGGAGAGACCCACAGCTACTGTCATTCCTGGCAGAGCAGCGGGGAATCAAGGAAACTGCCACAGATGCAAGTAAGAACGCTGATGAAGCGGATCAAACTTGTAAAACTCTAGGGTGGTCTGGCATGAGAGCCCAGAATCCCTGGGAGGCCCAGACACAACAGGAATCTCCATGCAGTTTCCACGTTTTACTCAGCCTTGCATGGGGAGCTCCTGAGGGTGACTGGCCACCGAGCAGGAGGCTGAAAGGGACCCTGTCTGAGGAAAGAATGCTGACGTCTGAGGGTGGAGTAGGAGGAGAGACAGCCGTCAGGCAGGCGGTAACTGTCGTTGATCTGGGAGGAGGAGGGGAGGAAAGCTGAGTCTCTCACAGGGGAATACTAAAGGGTCCTGCCAAAATCTGATGTTAGAGAAGCAACTGAGAGAAACCCGTGAACATTCTAAGCCACCTGCTGATAAAAGATGGCCAAGGACATTGAAAAAAGAAAAAATTTACCTGCTAAAGATTAAGCACAGAGTGTTTGCTGAAGTCACATGGTGGAGGGGAGCAAAGAGAGAAACCACACAGGTATCCGGGCCCCACACGAGGTACCAAGCAGTGGCACCGTTCACTGGGTGGGTAGATGCCTTGAGAGATGCTCCCTGAGATGCACTTTCAGGTGCTGCTGAGTCTGAAAGTAGGGCAGGTGATCTGCAAGTCAAGTCATTGCACCACTCAAGGAAACTTCTCCCAAAATACACAACCCAGATGGTCTCAGTTCCAATTAGATTGACTTCGTCACACATGCCAATGGCCTGACACAAGGCGAGATATGACATTTCCTGAGCATGTGTTATTATATATAATATATTAACATCGCTTGCTTCAGTCTCTGTTGTTCTATTACTTCTTTTTATTTCCTTTTTTTTTTTTTAATTGGGGAATAGTTGCTTTACAATGTTGTGTTAGTTTCAGCTGTACAACGAAGTGAATCAGCTATATGTATACCTATATCCCCTCCCTCTTGGACCTCCCTCCCCCCCCATCCCACCCATCTAGGTCATCACAGAGCACCAAGCTGAGCTCCCTGTGCTATACAGCAGGTTCCCACTAGCTGTCTGTTTTATACATGGTAGTGTATTTATGTCAATCCCAATCTCCCAGTTTATCCCACCCTCCCTTCCCACCCCCCCATGTCCACACATCCATTCTCTATGTCTGCATTTCTATTTCTGCCCTGCAAATAGGTTCATCTGTACCATTTTTCTAGATTCCACATATATGCGTTAATATATGATATTTGTTTTTCTCTTTTTGACTTACTTCACTCTGTATGACAGACTCTAGGTCCATCCACATCTCTACAAATGACCCAATTTCGTTCCTTTTTATGGCTGAGTAATACTCCATTGTATATATGTACCACATCTTCTTTATCCATTCATCTGTCGATGGACATTTAGGTTGCTTCCATGTCCTGACTATTGTAAATAGTGCTGCAATGAACATTGGGGTGCATGTGTCTCTTTTAATTATGGTTTTCTCAGGGTATATGCCCAGTAGTGGGATTGCTGGGTCATCTAGTAGTTCTGTGTTTATTTTTTTTTTAAGGAACCTCCATACACTGTTCTCCATAGTGGCTGTATCAATTTACATTCCCACCAACAGTGCAAGAGGGTTCCCTTTTCTCCACACCCTCTCCAGCATTTATTGTTTGTAGATTTTTTTTTGATAATGGCCATTCGGACCGTGTGAAGTTATACCTCATTGTATAAAACTCTTAGAGGAAAACATAGGAAGAACATTCTTTGGCATAAATTACAGCAAGATCTTTTTTGACCCACCTCCTAGAGTAATGAAAATAAAAACAAAAATAGACAAATGGAACTAATTAAACTTAAAAGCCTTTGCACAGCAAAGAAAACCATAAGCGAGATGAAAAGACAACCCTCAGAATGGGAGAAAATATTTGCAAATGAAGCCACTGACAAAGAATCTCCAAAATATACAAACAGCTCTTGAAGTTCAATATCAAAAAAACAAACAACCCAATCAAAAAAATGGGTGGAAGACCTAAACAGACATTTCTCCAAAGAAGACATACAGATGGCCAAGAGGCACATGAAAAGATGCTCAACATCACTAATTATTAGAGAAATGTTCTATTACTTATAAAACCTTACATTCAAACCAAATTTTCAAAAATCTATGAAAAAATTATAAAATATGACAGAGCATCAAGAGAAGAAAAAGTCAGTGGAACCTGAGCCAGAGATGGAACAGAGTATGGAATTATCAGGCAGAGTTACAACAAATAATATAAATATATTTAATGATACATTGCAAAAGGTAGACAGTAAACATGCACAGATAAAGAAGTTTAGCAGTGAGACAGAAGAATAAAAAAAGTCAAATTAAAATACTGATATTGAAAAATAAGTTATCAGTGATGAAGAATATTTTGTTGGACTAATCTGAACAAAATAGAGGAAAGAATTAGTACAACTGAAAAACAATCAATAGAAATTATACCAACTAAAACACAAAAAAAACTGAGTAGAAAAATAAATTTAAAAGAGTGTCCAAGATCTTGAGATAACAGAAAAATATGTAATTGGAGCACCTGAGAAGAGAGAGAAGATGGAACAGAATAAATCTTTGAAGAGATAATGTCCAACAATTTCCCCACATTAAAAGCATAAGCCAATCCAAGGGGCTCAGAAAACCACAAGAAAAATAATTGAAAAACGCACACACACACATCCCTAGGCACATCCTTGTCAAACTGCTGAAAACCAATGTAAAGGAAAAATTCCTAAAGAAACCAGATAAAAAGATAAATTATGTACAGGAAGACAGCAAGAAAAATGGTGATTGAGTTCTCATCAAAAACAATGGATATTAGAAGACAATGGGAAAACGTGTTTAAAGTACTAAGAAAAAATAAAAACTATCAACCTAGAAAACTAAAGCCAGTGAAAATATCCTTCAAAAATAAGACCTAAATAAAAATACTACAGACAGGCAAATATTGAAAAAACTCTTTAGTCAAACTGTACTGCAAGAAATACTAACAGCAGTTCTTTATACCAAAGGGAAATGTTACTAGATAATGTTGCAAAATGGAATGAGGATTTTCAGGTAGAATAATCTCTTTCTCCTTCTCTCTCTCTCTATCTCACACACACGGATCTCATAATTACTCCGAATATATTAAATACATGTAATGAAATTATTTTAAAGGCTTTGTTGATTACTTGATAGAAAAATAAACAGCTATGTGTTTGTGTGTTAGTATTCATACACATATTTCCTAATTATGTTCTCTTAGATGGTTTAAAAGCAGAAAATCCTCACTAACAATGAACCTACCTTATGCTCAGATCTTTATTTTTAATGAACATTCTCCAATGAAGGGAAGGAGGGCTACTTGAAGAAATAGCAAAGTCTACAGCTGGAACAGGACAAAAACAAGATAAGCCTGAAGCATCTTGCATTGGTAGAACATAGGGAATTTCTCAAAAGAGAAAAATGGATGAAGCATGTCAAAAAGAAAAGGAAGTCAATGTGAAAATCTCCCAATTGTGAAAGTTGGAATAATTGGAACAAAACAAAGAATTATAATATTGGGTTATACAGCAAAGAATGAAATAGTTACACTTTTATAATTGTTTAAAATATTGCCTCTGCATACATGGCAAATATCAGACAGTGTTACAGTTTTTTCTTTAGCCATCAAAAATAATTTGAAAATACTCAGGAGGAGGAAAGATGTCTATTGTGGGTTTTTAAAAAATTTTTGATCCATCAGTTATTTATAGATGTATTGGTTTCCACCTGCTTGTGAAGTTTCCAAATTCCTCCATTACTTATTTTAAAAATTCCAGATTCATTGAGATATAATTGACATATAACATTGTATACATTTAAGATGAATGGGGTGTTGATTTGATATATTTATATATTGCAAATGCTTACCACTTAGCATTAGTAATACCTTCAGACCATCATGTAATTACCATTTTTTGTGGTGAGAACATTTACAATCTACTCTCTTACAAACTTTCAAGTATATAATACAGTATTATTAGCTATAATCACCATGCTGTATATTAGATCCCCAGAACATGTTAATCTTACAACTGGAAGTTTGTATCCTTTGACCAATGTCTTTCCATTTCCCCTGCCCCTGTCCTCTGGTAACCATCCTTTTACTCCCCGTTTCTCTGAGTTAGGCTGTTTTGAATCCACATATGAGTGATATCATACAGTATTTGTTTTTCTGTAACATTTCATTTAGTATAATACCCTCAAGTCTCATCCAAATTGTAACAGATGGCAGGATTTCCTTCTTTCTAATGGCTGAATAATATTCCGTTATACATATAGCATCTTTTCTATCCATTCATCTGTTGACAGACATTTAAGTGTTTCCATATCTTGACTATTGTGAATAATACTGCAATGAACATGGGGATGCAGCTATCTGTTCAAGATTTTGATTTCAACTCCTTTGGGCATATACGCAGAAGTGGGATTGCTGGATCATGCAGTATTTTATTTTTAAATTCTTTGAGGAACCTCCATATTGTTTTCCATAGTGACTGTACCAATTTACATTCCCATCAATAGTGAACAAGTGTTCCTTTTCTCCACATCCTCACCAACACCACATCTCCTGTCTTTTTGATGATGGCCATTCTAACAAATGTGAGGTGATATTTCATTGTAGTTTCATGCTTAGTGATGTAGAGTACTCTTTCATGTACCTGTTGACCATTTGTATGTCTTCATTGGAAAACTGTGTATTTTTGTTTCATCGTGTTGCTAAGACTTCCTAAGTGGATTCTTGGGGTCTCCCAGAGCTGTTTTTGTTCATGGATAGCTGTCCAATCATTGATCTTTGTGGGAGAGGGTAAAATGGGGAAGCTAGGTTCTCCCACGTTGCCATTTTCCCCCACTATTCCTCTGTTATTTATCTCTGATTTCATTCTATTGTGTTTAGAGAACATACTTGTTTGATTTCATTTCTCCTAAATATATTGAGACATTTTTATGGCCTTGCATTTTGTCTACCTTGAAGTGTGTTCCATGTGTGCATGAGAAGAATGTGAGTTCTGCTGTGGTTGTATCGAATGTTCTATAGTGTCAGGTTAAGTCTAGTTGGTTTATAGTGTTTCCAAGGTTTTAGTACCTTGTTGATCTTACACCTGACTGTGCTATTCATTATGGAAGATGGGGTACTGAAATCTCTAAATCTTATTGTTGAATTACCTATTTTTCCTTTCAGTTCTATCAGTTTTGCTTCATGTATTTTGAGGCATTATTATTAGGTGACTATAGGTGTATAGTTGTCATATCACCCTGATTGATTGACACTTTTATTATTATCAAATATCTATAGTCAAGTAACTTTATGTCTATTTCGTTTAATATTAGTACAGCCATTTCATTTCATACGGTTTCTGTGTGCATGTTTCAATCCTTTTACATTCAGTGTATTTGTAACTTTGGATCTAAATTGTGTCTCTGGTAGACAGTATGTAGTGGTCTTCTTGACTATGACTGCCTGGAATAGTTTCTGCAGTGTAGAGCTGGGGGTGTGATGAAAGATGCAGGTGCCCTGCCCCTCCTGGAGCAAATATGCAACCATAGACTGGGAGCTTGGGGGCAAGGAAGCTCTTTGTTCTTAGCCCTGTCCTCCTGGAGTAGAGCTCTGTCATGTTGAGCTGGAAGTGGGGGGTAGGGAGGGAGCATGTTGTGACTCACTGCCCTGGCTGAGATTTAGTCAATTTTTGTGAATTTATGCTCCTCTCTTTTCCATATGCTCTTAGGACAATTTGCAGAGACTCCAATTTTGTATGTATGTAATTTTCACACATTAAATGTCCATTTCACTAGGGAGAGAGTTTGTCGAGCACCTCACACTGCCATTCTGGAAATCCTTGTTATTTTCACTGTAATGCGAATCTGCTCCATCCTATCCAAAAGCAGAACCATTGCTTATTTTTTTAGTTTCTTAGCTATCACATTTTGCTTCGCTTATTAGACTCTTGACCAGCAAAAATTGAGAAAATGACAAAAAGCTTAAGACACAATGTAAGGCTCACCTTTCAGAGGCTCCATTTTCTCTGGCATCTTGACCCCTGAAGTCCAAGGCACCTTCAGATCCCTGCTCTCCAGTGTCTGTCTAGCTACCTGAGGCTGCTCTCGTTCTGATCTTCTTTTTCTTGACCTCTAAGCTGCATACCAATTAAGAACCAGCATGTGTCTCAAGGAAAAAGCAGCAGAAAATATCAGGTTCACCTTGCTGCATTTTCTTTGTGCTGCATTGACTCTTAAATCTCAGCTGCCTCGGATGCTTTCTAGGGCTTTCAAATGTCAGCATGTTTGTATTTCACCTGGCTTTTACAGTTGTTGTTTGTGTGCTACTCAGTCATAACCAGCGTGCACTTAATTGTCTAAAGGGTGCACCTCGGAGCATGCCTAGGAAGAAGTGTCTGAAACATGTCGTGACAACTCTGTTAATGTACCTATTAGCCTTCGAACAGAGATTTTTTTTTCCTTGAATATGTAATTTTATAATCAAATTGATCCCTGATGTTTTGTGGGGAGTTGTTTCAATGATCACTTTCTGTTTCTGATAATTTTTTTAGATATGTGTCTATGGTGTTACGATTATCTCAGATGTTTGGAGAATATTGGAATTTGGGAAAGGAATGTAGGAGGAAACAAATTTTGTGTGTATTTTAGTTTAGTTTTATTTTATATTTGAAAATCATGTGAATCATGTGTGAATTTGATCATAGGTCTCCACTTCATTCTCACTTCAGTTAAAGGACATGCACTGTCAATCAATAGATTAAATTGAATTGACATTTAAGTGTTCAGAGAGATTGGACTCTTTCAGCATTATCATGGAAAGTTATTGCATAAAAAGTCTGGAAATCAGAGCAGAGAAACATCATTTGATATAACTGAAGCATGAAGCATTATATCATTTGATATAATTGAAGCAAACATCTATCTTCAGAAAAATAACTAGAATTCCATGTATATATTATTTAAAAAAAAAAAAACAGCACCCAACAAGAGCTTTATGTTGGTGAAGAAAGGAGTACATTTACAGGTAAATAAAGCTGGGTTCTGTTTTGTTACTGAGGTACATGCAGAGAGATTGCCCATCACATGTTAAGCAATGCAAACAAAGTAAGATGAATTAGAAAGTCAATGGAACAAGTGAAAAAAAAATTATAACAATGAGAGATATATAGGAGCAATTCTTTAGTTGTGCAGGGTTCTTTTTAAAGTATTGTATCACACTGTAATTGTAATATTTTTCTAAGTTGTATAAAAAATAATAGTGCATCTTAACAATTGATGACACTCTCTAATATATGAAATGTGGTACTGAGCAATATTTTCTTCTGTGTGCTTAGTACACAGTGCCTTGTATATAGCATATACCAAAAGAATGTTTGTGCATGTTTAAACTGTGGGGTTTCCAGCTTATATACTCAAATTATGACTTACTGTTTTGAAATAATTTATATTATAATTGTGTCTTAATTTGAAAAGTTTAAATGCTTAAATTTTTACACATGAAATTTTATGTGAAATTTACATTTCCATTTTTATAAATACTTTATATTTTGAAGTCTATTAAGGGTTTAGGATAAATTCAATAATATATCACATTTGAGGTTTTCAGAAAAAATATTTTGATTATTTGTTTACAACAAATCTCTGATTACTTTTGACAATTATCACAGCAGAGACATATCACTAGAATTTTCTTTAAGTCTCAATTGATAAAATGTTGAAATGGAAACTATCAGTTTAGCTAGGGTCTGCTGGCTTGAGAATCTACATTTTAGAAAACAATGAATTTTCTCTTCCCATTGATTTTATTTTATTTTTTTAAAAGATTTTTTGATGTGGAGCATTTTCAAAGTCTTTATTGAATTTGTTACAATACTGCTTCTGTTTTATGTTTTAGTATTTTGGCCACAAGGCATGTGGGATCTTAGCTCCCCAACCAGGGATCAAACCCACATCCCCTGCATTGGAAGGTGAAGTCTTAACCACTGGACCACCAGAGAAGTCCCAATATGAGCTTTGAAGTGAAGTCAAGTGTATCAGTGGCAGCAATAGTATGTTTAAATCTTAGTAGCAGCTATGTAATATACACTAGCCCAAATTACATTTCCTCTAATAATCCATATTTTTGTCAAAGACTAAGTCATCTTTAAAGAAAGACCATGTAATTAGAATTAAAAATACCTTGAATAGAGTAGAATCTTCATAATATGAAGGAAAGAATAAAACTTCAGTGATTCAAGGAATTATCACAGTATGTTTATGTTACAATTGCTTTATATTTTTTTAAGAAGAAGAAAACCAATAATGTTCCTTTTCTGTTTAGATGCTAGCATCAGAAATCCATTTATTATTGAGTTTTGTCTCATGATCTTTAGGGATTAAACTTCAGGGATCCTGAGAACAATCACCGTGGAGATGTGTAACATCTCTTATTGCTTGACTGAGCACAAAAGCCTTAGGAATAATCCTAGGGGGGGAATCCACTCTCTCACTGTGTACTTAAAAATCATTTATGCTCCCTGGATTCAGCACTCAAGCAGGCCATGCTAACAGAGCAATGCAATTAACCTTTCCTGTAAATTAAATGTGCACATTTTCTGTGTAGCACTTGCTTAGAATAATTTTCTATCATTTGCAGAATGTGGTAGAAAAATTTTCTACCAATGGCTAGGTGGTTTGAAGATTAACTACAAATTTAATTTTTTTAACAAGTTATCTCTTTTCAGGGGAAGGAGAATAGCAATGTGTGTGTATGTGTTTGTGTGTGGAACTATTTTTCTCCTTTATTACATTTCAAAAAGCACACATTCTTCTTAAGAAAATGAGATTGAAATATACATTTTTTGTCATTAAAAACATTCATGTTTTTAATTAAAACATTAAAAACATTCATGTTTTTATTAAAACATTAAAAACATTCATGTTTTTCATTAAAACATTAAAAACATACATGTTTTTAATTAAAACATTAAAAACATTCATGTTTTTCATTAAAACATTAAAAACATTCATGTTTTTCATTAAAACATTAAAAACATTCATGTTTTTCATTAAAACATTAAAAACATGTTTTTAATGTTTCTAATGTTTAATTAAAACATTAAAAACATGAATGTTTTTAATGATAGTTTCATTAATGTTATTTTCAAAATAATTTGTCTTTATTAATTCCACACATATTTACTGTTATATTATTACATTATTGTGCTAGGAACACAACATGAGATCTACCCTCTGAGCACATTTTTAAGTGTACAATAAAGTATTGGTAGCTACAAGCCCAGTGGTTTACAGCTTATCTCTAGAACTTATTCATCTTTCATAATTGAAGCTTTGTCCTTTGATGAGCAAATCCTTACTTCCCCTCTCCCTCCAGCCCCTGGCAACCAGCATCCTGCTTTCTGCTTCCATGGGTTTGACTATTTTAGGTACCTTCATTTAAGTGGAATCATGCAGATTTGTGCTTCTGTGACTGGTTTATTTCACTTAGCATATGTCTTCAAGTTTCACCCATGTCATAGCTTATTACAGGATTTCCTCCATTTTAAAGGGTATGGCCGGTCAGTGGAACAGTCAGAACACATACAACATTTATCGATCCAGTTCATCTTCTTATATGGGCCCAGTTTGTGGTGCCTCAAAACAATTACAGTAGTAACAACAAAGGTGACTGATCACAGATCACCATAACAAATATAGTGATGAAAAAGTTTGAAATATTGCAAGAATTACCACAGTGTGACACAGACAAGAAGTGAGCAAAAGCTGTTGAAAAAATGGTACCCATAAACTGGCTTGATTCATGATTATCACAAACCTTCAATTTGGAAAAAAAAAATGCAATACCTGCAAAGTACAATAAAGCAAAGCTCAATAAAAGAAGTTTTACCTGTATATAACTATTACTATTTTTTGCAATTTTTTCTATATAATTGCCAAATGCTATGGAATTATGTTTTCTATAAGATCAAATAAATCAACTAGTATATCAGATTTTTTTTTCCCTTAGTGACATAAGAATTGAAATCCTCTGTCATTCCCTTTAATCCTAGACTAGTTATTCTCTTGGTCTCCCTCACACATAATCTCGATTATCTCCATTTATCTCTCTTTCCTGGATCCAGTGTCTCCCTTTTTGGTTTGATTAAGCATATCCTTTTGTAACTTCCAGAGAATGTGTACCTGGAATGTCATTTTAGCCATATTGACCATCTAAAAATGTCTTTATTCTGACCTCACACATAGTTGATCTCTTAGCCAGGGGGATAAACCTCAGTTGGTAATAATTATTCTCAGAGTATTTCTAAATTTTTTTTCACTTTTGTAAAATAACACACACACACACAAATACACATAAACCAATATAAACCAAACACAGACATATAAACCAATGGAAAACAATAAAGAATCAAGAAATAAATCCACATATATATGGTCAACTGATTTTTGACAAGGGTGCCAAGAATACACAATGGGAAAAAGATAGTTTCTTCAACAAATGGTGTTGGGAAAACTAAATATCCACATGCAAAAGAATAAAAATGGACCTGTGTCTTACATCATATACAAAAATCAACTAAGCACCATCTATGTGTAAAATCTCACTGACAGTGGTGAATACATGAAGATATTCTCCTGTCCTGCAAAATAAATGTAGGTGTATATACAATCCATTGAAAATATTCTATTTAGAATAAATTGTCTCTTGAATATATTTGTGTAATATATACTGATTTTGCTACATGAATATATATAATATATATATATTATATATATATATCACATTTGCTACATTATATATATAATGTTTTATATATATATATTATCACATTTGCTACATTATATATATAATGTTTTATATATATATATATATATATAAGTAAGTAAAAGAAACATGGTGTACCCACGGAAGTAAACATTATTTTTGTTGGTTAGCTGTTTAACTGTCATTTCAAACTCTACCTTTAACCAATGAATACACTTTTTTCAATAATTGATATTATAGTGCATAAAATCAAGACTGTTAAAACATATTAATTGATGACTTCAGTTCATTGTTCTAGATATGCTAAAATAATGAAGCTAGATAATATTAACTCTTTATTGATAAAAAGAAGGGCTCTATAACTGCTAATCACATTTTACTCTGCTAAATGAAGTGATAGTAATAAAAAGTAACATAAGTAGATAAAAGAGGAAGGCTACATAGCTTATTTCAGTTAATTAAAAGATTTTTTGTGAAGTGAATCCAAATCAAAACATCTTTTCTATATAGTGCTGTGAAAATAAATTCATTGAATTTCAGCACCATTAATCTAAAAGAAAAAGCATATGAAGGTTAAAAAAAGGATTATAAATTCCATCATAACAGTACCTTTCATGTAAAAAGAATTATTTCTTATACATCAATAATTAAAATAAACATGTTTGTAGAAATTTAGAATACTTACTGAGACTGCAGCTACAAATACTAAAATGTTTCTTTGGATAACAGAGTAAATCATGAGTTGCTTTGATACATTAATTAATAGTTGTTAATTGTGCAGGGAAAAAATCATAGCATCTGACAATTTTGAACTTGCAAAGGACTGGATTTTTAATCCTATTGCTATGGAAAATATACACTGTAGAATAAGGGATTATTTATTAATTAATATGTACAGTAATTAATAGAAAAAGCTCATTCTGTTTTTAGTAACCTTGTTAAAATCAGGCAATCTCAGGAATATAAAAAAGTAGAATCACAGAAGTATATGCTATACAAATATAATATTCTGACCTTCACATGAGAACTTACTGTTTATTTTATATAAGATATTTAATGCAACATGCATCCACAAACCTGAAAGATAACACAGGGTTATTTTTAAATTAATATTTATTTCATCAGAGCTATTAAAAATACATTTGTTCCATTTCAGTTCATTCATTATTTATGTAGTTCCTTTCAGTAGTATATTTTATCCACTTTCTAAAACTGAACACATCCACTTCTAAGATAAGGAGTTCATAGAAATGGAGATGTGACCTACATTGCTGATTCTTTAAAATAATATAACACATAAATAAAGGGAGTAAAATACATTATTTTAACACAGGCAAGTTAATTTTCTACCTGGAGTTAAAATATACATTTTGGTTGATCATTGGAGGAAATCAGAAATAGAAATACAACGCCTAATATCTGCTATATTGTCTTTAAGTTCTACCTCACATTTCCTTTTTTACACGATATATATGGAGAAAATTTTTTATTTTCCTAACAATTGATTGGTTTTTACTCTTCTCTTTACTTTGTCTTCACATTCACTCTTTTCTTTACCTTCCAAAATGCCCTTTCTGTCTTCCTTGGGTTTTTCTAAGGAAAAGTTTGTGTTTTCTTATTTTATAGCACATTTCTGTGACACTGCTTGGCACTTATTGTTAGATAGTGTGGTTTTATGCTGTCATCCTAAATAAGGAGGTAAAGTGAGGCAAGCTTGAATGACCAGAAATTGAGTTTATTCCGGAATAGCCAAGGAATCTCATTCAGGGAAATGCGCACTGCAGCAAGACCCAGGGAGTCTGCTGAGGGTTTGCAAGAAGTGAAGAGAGGGGGAAGTCAGCCAGAGCCCAAGCAGTAAGTTCCTTGGCTTGGGGATGGGGCCAGATTCCTTGGTGGATGATCATTGGTCAGGAGAGAAGTCTTGATCATCTGTAAATCAGGCATTTATGGGAAATCAGTCTCTAGTGTGTTTCCTTATTCTAAGGGCATGCATGAGATTCTCTGTTTCATATCCTTCAGTTCCATTTTAGATTAAAATCCTTTCACAGTACTTACATGTATAATATTTTAAGTGATTACAATTTTTCCATGGTATCATGTACAAGTAGATATTTACCATTATCTGTACATAAGTGAATTATGAGAATGAAGGCCTAACCTAGCTTACCTAACATAAACAAGTCATAAAACACAGATCATATTGCTTTAATAATTTAGAATAAATCTGTAATAAAGTGAATAAAAGACCATCTTGAGGAATTATAATATGTATTTCACATTAAATTATCATTTTATTCTCACTGGAAAAAAGCTGCAATTTGTAGAAAAGTATTAACTTCTCTCCAAAATTCATATTGATAAATAATAAAAATAATATATAGTTGACTGAGTAAATAAATACTTTTTTTTTTTACTGGATCTTCTTATTATATAAATACATTATGAATGGACTCTAAATATTTGCCCTTCATAGGCAAAATTCAATAGCCAAGTAATTATTAGAATAATTTTGTTCAGCAATTTTGCTTTGTCTATCTCTAGATAATTTTTAAAAGTAGCTTTTTTTTAATTCTAATTAACTGGATAAATTCCTTAATTCTAAAATTACTTAGTAGGTGTGCTACTGTCAAAACAGCCTGAAATCAACTCCATTGAAACAAAGAGTGGGAGAATTTTCAGGTGGGATGGATCATAGACCATAAATGTTTGTTACTCTGCCTTACATAAAGGAAAAGTAAACTTTCTCAAATCTTCGTGACAGGAGGTATTTTTTCAAGTTGAAGCAAGACACACAATTGGAGCAAGATACCAAGAGTGGTTCTAGAGGAAGAGAATTTTAAGGATGAATTTTCTGAATTGGTTCTGGGGTTTCTGGAACCATTTGGAATTGGCTGTCTAATCTGATTAGATTTAAAGAAGCTAATGATTCTATTTCCAGTAGGAAACAGAGACTGATAGTCCTTGATGTGAACTGTTTATAGAGATACACAAAATATTGGCATTGAATACTCCTAATAAACCACTTATAAGAAGCAATGAGCTAAGTGACTCTGTATATGCTACCTTTGCACATCGTCAGAAAACTAAAGAATATAAATGAAATTGGTTGGTTTGCCGGACAAAGTGATAAAAGAAAAAGATGAGGCCAGGAATTTAAATTCCCCACTCAAGAGCCCCATAAAAGACCTAAGAGCTTCTAAGTAATGCCCTGAAGGAGAGCCTTATCTCCTGTAGCTCCAGAGCTGAAATTGCTAAAAATCAGAGCCACATTCTACAATTGGCTACATTAAAATGCAAATTGAATTCCCAGTGTTGCAGTATTTCTACTGTTAGTGAAGGCATCAGTTGGGAGAGAATGGGGTCTTGTAAATTGGGTTGGGAACACATGAAAGGTGCTGATAAAACTGGGGAATATCAAGCCCTTAAATTCCAATGAGTCTCCTCTGCCAGTGGAATAGGACTTCTCATCCTCAGAGAAATTGGCCTCCCCACCCACAGTAGCATCCGCTTCTCCAGCACAGTGGTACCTCCAGCACAGTGGTGTTGGCCTTCCCACCTCCATCTGAGGGGATTAATCCTGCAGAGGCTGAGGGATTAGTAATAGCCTCCTTGGAGGCAGTTGCCGTGCAAGACAATGCAGAATCTCCACAGCACCTACCCCCATTATCCCTCTTTACTTCTAGACTTGTAACTAGCCTCAACTTCAAGCAGACCCTCAATGGTGAGATGCAAAGTGTGACTTATGAGGAAGTACACTACACTCCGAGAGAACTACTTGAGTTTTCCAATT